>NW_017688277.1:0-946 GCF_001879085.1 Nicotiana attenuata
ACTTTTTTTTTCACTTTTTCTTTCTTTTTTCACTTCATTTTTTTTTTCTTTCTTGTTTATTCAAATTATTTTTCACTCAGTTAATTCTATAGTTATGATCGAATCCAATGGAGATTGCCTACGTATCATGACCCCGCATGAATCAGATCTTGCGTAGTTCGGGAAGATCGAGAATGGAGTAACTAAGCTTAACTCTTTTTTTTTTACTTTTTATAAAACTCAGACCATGAAAAGCTTTTAAGGCTAAAAGTAAAATTATTTTTTTGATTTTTTGATTTTTTTTTTTGACGATTTTTTTTTCTTTCTTTTGGAATTTTTTTAAAAAAATGCTTTTTAAAAGAAGAAAGGAAATACTTTTTTTTTATGTTTGATTTTGATTTTTCTTTTATTTTTGAAAGAAAGACTTCTAAAAATTTCCTTTACTTTTGATTGGAACTTTGGGAATTTCAAAAGTAAAAGGAAAATATTTTTTGTTAGAATTTTTATTTGTTTTCTCTTTTTCTAAAGAAGAAAGAAAATATTATTTTTTTGGATTTCGGATGTTGCCTCTTAATTTTCGAAAGATGGACTTTTAAGAAAATATTTTAAATTTCTGAGCTTTTATTTATTTACAAAAGTACTTCTAAAGAAAAATAAAAATATTTTCTGGACTTCAATTTTAAAAAAAAAATTTGTTTTGAAAGAAAGACTTTTAAACAAGGAAAAGATTTTTTTTTTCTTTTTTTTTTTTTCTGATTGTTTGTTGGAATTTGGGAAAAGACTTCTTAAAAAGGTAGAAAAATATTTTTGTTTATTTTTTTTTTTTGGATTTTGATTTGACTTGTGGATTTTCGAAAGAAGCACTTTTAAGAAAACATTTCGGATTTCTGAGTTTCTCTTCTTCCCTTTTTTTTCTCTCTCTTTTTAATTTACGAAAGTACTTTTAAAGAAAAGCGAAAATATTTTT
>NW_017688277.1:4560-5988 GCF_001879085.1 Nicotiana attenuata
GATGAGCGACCGGGTCTCCATGCCCGTCGTACTTTTCAAATTTTGGCATCTTGAAGCCAAATGGCAAGTGGACATGGGGAAACATACAGAGGTCAGAGTATGAGACACTCTTTTGGCCACTTAGACCTTGCATGTTTTTCAAGATTTGTTCCGGGCTCTTCATCTTCTGAGCCATTTCCTCGTGCTCGGGATTTTTAACAACCTTTCCTTGCTCCACCGAAAGATCATATTGCAGAGGTTGAGTGAAAGAGTACGGGGTCACATATGTTATTTCTGGTTGAAGTTGTGGACCCTGAAAGATGAACATTGGAGGCGGTGCCCTTGAAGCCGGTGCCTGGGGGCGAACCACAGAAGGCATGCCAGGATCATTGGAGGGCATTGGAGGGTGCCCGCATGGGATGATCGGGTTGGGCACAGGGGCATTGGTAACCTCACCTGACCTGGGGATCAATTCAGGGAACCCAGGGATTGCACTTGGCGATTCCCTACTATTAGACCAGGCGTCCCACATTTCCAATATGCGGAGATGCAACATCTTATTCTCTTCAGCAACTGCTGATTCTAGCTGCAGAATAGCCGATGCCGGGTTATCCTCAGGACCGATGATTGGTAGATTGCTTGCGGAGGCCATCTGTGCCTTTGGATCTTGTGAATGAGGGGAGGCTAGACTACATACTAAACCAACCACCAAAACCTGGCTAGTTTGCACATCCAACAACCTTGTTAGTTTTGAAACATTTAACATATAGGAAATCGCACGTAAGGATGCAATGCACCTAACAGTTAAACGCTTCTACCGTGTGTTTGAACGGTTGCATGTTTCATCCCGGCCTTAACTAACCCCTTTCACTCTATACCTATTTTCTTCAATTCTGCCTCTCTGTAATCACTCTTGATTTTTTTTTCCGTTTTTGCCGCTCTTTTATTTTTTGGCACTCTCTTTTCTTTTTGTTTTTGTTTGTCACTCTTTTATTTCTTGTCGCTCTTTTTTTTCACTTTTTCTTTCTTTTTCACTCATTTTTTTTTCTTTCTTGTTTATTCAAATTATTTTTCACTCAGTTAATTCTATAGTTATGATCGAATCCAATGGAGATTGCCTACGTATCATGACCCCGCATGAATCAGATCTTGCGTAGTTCGGGAAGATCGAGAATGGAGTAACTAAGCTAACTCTTTTTTTTTTTACTTTTTATAAAACTCAGACCATGAAAGCTTTAAGGCAAAAGAAAATTATTTTTTGATTTTTGATTTTTTTTTTGACGATTTTTTTTCTTTCTTTTGGAATTTTTTAAAAAAATGCTTTTAAAAGAAGAAAGGAAATACTTTTTTTTTATGTTTGATTTTGATTTTTCTTTTATTTTTGAAAGAAAGACTTCTAAAAATTTCCTTTACTTTTGATTGGAACTTTGGGAATTTCAAAGTAAAGGA
>NW_017688278.1:0-1625 GCF_001879085.1 Nicotiana attenuata
TTATGTTTATAACTATGAATGGTAAGTTGTCAAAGAATTGCTGGTGACTTAATTATTGAGAACTCTTAACCACAAAATTCCCATGAAAAATACATGTTAACAGGTATAGTAAGTTGTGGATTAGAGACACCAAATATTTCAAAAGTTTCGGTTCCAAACAAATTGCCTATGTGCCAGTAAGAGAAAAATGGCACATGAGACTATGAGTAATGCCTGAAATTCTGACAAATAGAATTTGGTCTACAAAACAGTATAGTTAAAAGGAATAATAGAAGAATCTTGTGCGAATACAATAATTAATTTTATCAAACTACATTATAAAAAATCTTGAAGTGCTAGAAGTATAAATTATACTAACCTCAACTGCTACCTTTTTTTTGTGTCTAAGATAGCCATGTTTTAGTTACCTAGTGTCAATAGCTAGTAGCTAGGAATAAAAGAATTAGCAACGTGCAAGACAAAAAGCAATCACTGGAAGAATAGTAATATATGTCGAATACAAGTAAGAGAAGATCAAGTTGTTTCGATTAAGAGTATCCAAGCCCTGAGTATGTTAATAATTTCAAACCATAATTTATCTGGATGTACCCAAAAGACATTACTTAGAAGCATCACAATGGTATTTAGGCTCAAACTTTTTATATACAATGTCAAATTAGATATTAAACTACAACACAGAGATTCTACCTAGGTAAAACATGAATGGATGAAATTTAATGCAACGATGAGATACGAACACAAATTCTATGACAAGTTTTAAGTACATTAGGCTCATAGTTACTTGATTGGATGAAATCACAAAAAACACGAAGCAACAATATGACATTTGGAACACTTCTCTTAGAAGGGTTTGGTTCTGCTCCAAAAAATAAGAGAAAGAATCAAACATCGACAAGATTACGTGAAGTCATAAACACACGAGAAGAAGATGAACACTGCCCTAATTTTGAGATTTAGGGCAGAAATAATTCGAAAATAGAGAGAAAAAAACTCACCGAGATAAAGTTGCCTGAAGGTCACCGATGGCCGCTTAGAACCTCGGCGAGAGCGCTGAGTAGAGAGTAAGCCGCGTAAAATCTGGAGGGAGTTAGCTCGCCGTCTGGGGAAGGAAAGCGTAATCAGGGAGAAAGGTGTTAGTAGGGTTTTGTTCTTTTGCCCAATTCCTTTTCCCGCGTTCTAATTACAAGCTAATGTTAAAAATAATAATAAATATTTACATATCCTATTTAGCTAGCCTATTCAAAGAAAAATTCCGATTCTATTGTATCATCCGTACTAATGGTACTGATGATGTCAACTTGAAAAATTAAAAATCTCTATATAATTAATTTGAAAAAGAACTGAATTGAATTGAATTATCTTGCTATATGTTAATATAAAAACTTAATTATTTATCTTTACATCAAATAAAATAATTTATTTTCTTGAAAAAATAAAAATTTGTATATAATTAATTTGAAAAAGAATTGAATTGAATTGAATTATCTTGCTATATGTTAATATAAAAACTTAATTATTTATCTTTACATCAAATAAAATAATTTATTTTCTTGAAAAAATAAAAATTTGTATATAATTAATTTGAAAAAGAATTGAATTGAATTGAATTATCTTGCTATATGTTA
>NW_017688278.1:5313-5988 GCF_001879085.1 Nicotiana attenuata
GACTGTTAGTTTTAGCTTTACTTTGTGGCATTTCGTGGATTTCTTATCTTCAGACATTTTATATGCTTATTACTCACTGAGTTGGTAGTACTCACCCCCTACTCCCTGCACCTTGTGTGCAGATTCAGGTACTTCGGGAGCTTAGTTGAGCTAGCCGCTGGTTTCCAGAGTTCCAGGAGTGGTCGAGGTAGCTGCTATGACGTCCGCAGGACCCCACTCCTCCCTTATCCCTTTATTATTTCCGTACTTTAGAACATACTTATTTTGAGGATTCTTGACTCTGTATTAGTTAGAGGCTCTAGACTCATGACCCCAGGTCTTTGGAAGTTACAGTTTATGTCAGTATTTCGTATTGTTTTAATTGAGTATTTCAACTATGAGTATTAATATTTGATTGTAAGTATCTGATTAATTGGTTTTGAGCTTTGTGCTCGGGTTGAGAGAGTAAATGGTCGGGCTTGCCTAGCATTAGTGTTGGACGCCATCACGATCGGGTTTGGGGTCGTGACAAGTTGGTATCAGAGCCTAGGTTACTAGGGCTCATGAGTCATGAGCCAGTTTAGTAGAGTCTCGTGGAACGATACGGGGACGCCTGTATTACTCCACGAGAGGCTGCAGAACCTTTAGGAAAACTTCACTTTCTTGGAATTCTTCTCGTGCGTACTTGATTCAACT
>NW_017688279.1:0-1181 GCF_001879085.1 Nicotiana attenuata
TGGTTTTAATGTTGAATTAGTGGTTGCAAACACTAGTTTATGCCTAGTTGACTTGGCCTCTTCTTGAGATAGAGAGCCTAAGTCTATAAGAATTAGTCCAACAAGGAATTGGGGCGTACTCAAGAGATTGATAGCCCCAATTAAAGGGTTAAACCTAGAGATAGTAAATACCCGACTTGAACCTCAATTGCTTGCACAGATGATCATTACCCAATTGATCTTGAGAAAGTCAATTAGGGCAAAATCGCTCGAACTACCAAGAGGTATAGAGTGAGTAGAATCTTGCAATGGTTATATCGTAATCCCCAAATATGACAACCTAGCCTCTGAAAATAGTAGTTGGTCGTATGAGTTTGGTGGTCGTGGTAGGGAATATAGGACTCGTTGTCCCTGTTGTGGCGTGGATAGTGGTGGCGATGCAGGTGGTGGTAGTTTTTGCGGTACATCTTCAGTTGTGTGGTGGTTGTTTTCTTTGCAAATTATTTTGGCTGTGAAGTGTGTTGTGGGAATGGCCGGATGGATTGGATTTTTCTTTTGTTGGGTTATGGGAGATGACATTGAGTGAGGGTTAGGGTGATGGGACATTTCGGGGGCAGTGACAGTGTAGGGTAAAATGAAACTAGCAATAATCTAGAATAGAGTTGAATTCAATGGGTAAAATGGTCTAGGGTTATTGATTTCCCCAATTGTCGGATTAATTCTTGACACGTTAGCTATAATTTCGCCGTAACACTCTATAAGAAATATGAGTTATGGGTTACCGCAATTATCTCTTGATCAATTACGATAATTTACTAGAAGCATCCTCTCGAACTACTCTAGCTAACAATTTATGCAACTCAGAATGATTCCACCAAAGCTTCGTTATCTCTAACCCTGCTTTTAAATTCAAATAATTAATCTCTTAACTTACCCGAAAGTGGTATTTTTCAACAACAATCTAACCAAGTGTCCTTTCTCAAGCAACACAAAATAACTAGACACGATTAATCAAGGGCCCTTTCAATTAATCACAAAACAACACGTAGTTGAACAATTATAGAGTAAAAACGGCTCAATTATATCAAAACATGGTCAAGACTTCATCCAACAATTGGTTCCATCAACCCTAGATGACGGGTTTAGCTACTCATACTAATAGATGAAAATTCAATAAATAAAGTCATAATCAACAATTAAAA
>NW_017688279.1:5195-5988 GCF_001879085.1 Nicotiana attenuata
TGTGGGCTTACAGGACTTCTTACAAGACTCCAATTGGTATATCTCTGTACCGATTGGTATTTGGGAAAGCATGCCATCTTCCGGTTGAGTTAGAACATAAGGCCATGTGGGCACTGAAGAAGTTAAATCTTGAGTGGGATGTTGCAGCAAATCTCCGGGTAGAGCAACTTAATGAACTAGATGAGTTCCGATTTCATGCCTATACCAGCTCGTCCTTGTATAAGGACAAGATGAAGTACTTACATGACAAGTATGCCCGGAGCAAAGAATTCAAGGAAGGTGATTTGGTTCTTCTATTCAATTCTCGGTTACGACTTTTTCCGGGAAAGCTCAAGTTAAAATGGAGTGGCCCTTTTGAAGTGGTACATGTAACTTTGTTTGGTGCTCTTGATTTGATAAACAAAAATGGTGAAATCTTCTGAGTTAGTGGGCACCGAGTGAAGCATTATCTTGGCAAGTTTGATGATAGCCACGTGGTTGGAAATGATCCATTTCAAGTGATTGATGGTAACCTGCGTCGTGCAGCGACGTTAAACTCAGGCGCTTCTTGGGAGGCAACCCATGTGTTTGTCTTCCTTTTTGATTTTCTTCTTAGTGTAGGCTTTGTTTTGGACTAACTAGTTGTGAAGTTTGTGTAGGAATTGTTGTGCAGTGCAGGACCGTTGCTGAAAAAAACTTTGCCTTAAGTGTGAGAATTACGCTGATCGCGCTCAGAATTCCACGGTCAGCGGTTGCTTTTCGCGGGGGGCTAAATGGGTCCGCGGACGCGACTTAAAAAAGGTCCTAGAGTAGC
>NW_017688280.1:0-5988 GCF_001879085.1 Nicotiana attenuata
TCTAGCAGACCACACATTACCCCAGCATATCTTTCCGATTATGTATGCAACTCGGTTTTTTAACAGACATTACTGCTTCCTGTTTTGCCACTTCTATACAGCCCACTATATTGCCCTTTTCTGCTTTGTCTCAAACAAATCAATCTCTCCTTAAAACTATTTCATATACCTCAGAACCTACTTCCTATTCCCAAGCAGTTCTACACCCAGGATGGCAAGAGGCTATGGTCAAAGAATTTGAGGCCTTGGATGCAAATAAGACATGGGAAGTTGTTCTTTTACCTCCCGGAAAGAAATCATTACCATGTAAATGGATATATAAAGTGAATATAGATCTGATGGTTCTTTGGAGAGATACAAAACACGTTTGGTGATTAGAGGAGATATTCAACGGGAAGGGATAGATTTCAATGAGACTTTTTCCCAGTTGTCAAAATGACAACCATCAGATGTCTTCTTGCCATTGCAGCTAAGAAGAAGTGGGAAGTATTTCAATTGGATGTAAATATAGCCTTCTTGCATGGGGATTTGCAAGAGTAAGTCTTTATGAGTATTCCCAGTCAGGGTNAGTGGTATGCCAGGCTTATGGCAGCTTTGAATTTTAAAGGGTATTCTTAGGGGTATCAATGGATATTTAAAAATCGACTAAACCGACCGAACCGTACCGTACTGAACCGATTTTTAGGTTTCTTTTAATAAAATCATAGATTTTTGTATAAATCTATAACTGTACCAATAATTGGGGTAGGTTTTTTAATTTATAAAAATAAACCGAAAAAATATCGAACCGTACCGAATAAATTTACAACGTGAAAAATATATTTATATGTTAAGTTTAAAAAGGGAGAAATTCAAAAATAGCCAGATTTACAAGTAGTCAATCAAAAATAGCCACAGTTTTAAAAGTAATCGAAATTTAGCCACTTTTCAAGTAAAGATAAATCTGAACGAAAACACTGTTGAAAATTCGGAAAATACTCCAGTATAATATACTAGAATTCCAGTATAATATACTGGAACTCCAATATAATATATTGGAGTTCCAATATAATATATTGGACTTCCAGCATATTATTCTGGCGTTCCAGTATAATATACCGGTCCAGCATAATATACTAGAAATTTATACACATGTGCTCCAATCTCTAGTATATTATGCTGAAACTTTCGGCGTGTCGGAGTTCCAGCATAATATACTGGAAGTTCATACACGGGAGCATCGATCTTCAGTATATTATGCTGGAACTTTCCGTGTTGCAGCAAAATAGTGGCTATTTTTCAATGACTTTGCAAATGCTGGCTATTTTTGAATGACCAGTCCAAAAACTGGCTAGCCCGTTCTATTTTTACGTTTAAAAATAATAAAATATTAATTTTTTTCTTGGGCCTTGGAATTATGAAACAGTTACAAGCCAACGGGTAATTAAACTCAAGATTCTAATTTCCAGACCTATTATGTTACTCCTATTGAAACTAAATTATTTCCAGCATATTCACTATAGCAAGACACAAGGTATTGTAGTGATTATGAGTAGCAACCTACAATGTATTGAATGTGTTTCCTTTCGTATGATTTAGATTTATCTTTTTGAAATGTTTAATCTTCTATAGACTTTATTGTTGGATCCCAACTTGAATAATATCTTTCCATTCGTGTGATTATATTTTCTTTGTATTTGCTTAGTTTCGTTTACGTTGGTATAGAATATTTGATGAATCTATACTCTAGCCATCTTTCATATTTTCTTTTTTCATCACCTTTTAAACTATAAAAATATCTAGAGAGTTTTATTAAATCTTATAAAAGTATATATGTTATTGCATTCCACTTTTACTAGTGACTTTTATGTGACATTTAAAAAAATTACCGAACCGTACCGATACCGAAGAGAAACCGACATGATTGGGACGGTTTCGAAACGTCTAATTTTAGTTATACATAATAGAATAACCGAAAAATTGGTATGGTATAAAATTTATAAAATAACCGACCGAACCGAACCATTGACACCCCTAGGTATTCTCATTCACTCAACGACTACTCTTTATTTTTTAAGAAATCAGATGGGAAAGTTACTATTATTGCAGTCTATGTAGATGACATTTTAATAACAGGGGATGGTCTATTAGAGCAACACTATTTGAAAGAATTTCTTGATTGTGAATTCAAGATTAAAGATCTCGGGCAAGCACACTATTTTTTAGGCATGGAAATCATTCGTGAAGAAAAAGGTTTCATTTTGACTCAAAAGAGATTTACCTCAGAACTCTTGATTGAATTTGGGGTCCTTGACCTCAAGCCTACTACATCGCCCGTTGATCCCACTCAAAGACTCAGCCTTCACACTAGAGATTTGATTCCAGACCCGACTTTCTATCGTCGTCTTCTAGGGAAATTGAATTTCCTCACTCACACGCGGAAAGACTTGTCCTTCGCCGTGCAACATTTGAGTCAATTTATGCAGTCTCCACGCCAACCTCACTTGGACGTAGCTTTTCATTGTCTGCGTTATCTCCTCTCAGATCCTGCAATGGGTCTTTTGCTCAACCTTAGTCCCTTACTTCGTCTTCTTGCTTTCTGTGACTCTGACTGGGGACGATGTCCTGACTCTCGTCGTTCTATTAGTGGTTTCTACATTAACCTTGGGGGTTCTCCGGTGTCCTGGAAGTCAAAGAAACTACCTTTAGTTTCTTTGTCCTCTGCTGAAGCAGAGTATAGATCTATGAGACGAGTGGTCGCAGGGGTTACCTGGTTAGTTCGATTGCTCGAAGATCTGTCTATTTCACCTTCTCTGCTGGTTCCGCTGCATTCCAATAGCCAAGCAGCGATTCATATCGCCAAAAATCCAGTATTCCACGAACGTACAAAGCACGTGGAGCTGGATTGTCATTTTGTTCGGCAACAATTTCAAGCAGAGATCATTTCTTTGACTTTTGTCCCTTCGCATCAACAGGTTGTCGATGTCTTCACCAAACATTCCGGTCCGCTTCACCGCTCTATCATCGGCAAGTTGGGTGTTACTTCGTCCCCCTCCAACTTGAGGGGGTATTGGCGTCGAAATTTCCTCCCAATCTCACCAGCATTTTACAGAGAATTTTGGTAAAGAAGATGACTCAACTCAAAGTCGATATGTCCAAAGACCGACCACTTTATCTTCGAAAGACCAAGGTTAATCATGTCCGCTCATTTGTTTTCAATAGAGAACACATCTGGGCCGTTCATTTGAGTAACAGATGAAAAAATATATAAAAAATCTGGAAGCTTCTTTTACCATGTGAGTGTTGTAGGTAAAATGTGTACATATTAATTCTTTTTATATTCTTTCTTAGGATTCTATTAGGTAGTTACACATGGACAAATAGTAGTAGGACACTTGTACCTAGCATAACAGATTTTTATTCCTTTTGCTCAGTATAGATAGTTGTACACAAGATGAATACAATACAACAAGAAAATTCTCATTACACTCTCGTTTCTGATACTAACGTAGGTCGGACAACTAAGCCTAGATTGGAAACGGGTGGGCGTGTCAAGATTTATATGGTTCTGCTGATTAAGATATGTATATTTCGACACTTCACATGGAATATCACTGTCTTGTATAGAACATTGTCTCTTGGAGTCTTGGGATGTAGTTTTTTTGGGTACCAAAGATAAATATTATTAAGTAAACATATGCGTACAGAGATGTTGGTGCCCAGGTTGCACCATATTACAAACTAAGTCATTACTAGTAATAGTTATATTGTTTGTAGCATTCCTAATGGAACTATTACTACAACAACATAAGAAGTTTGATATTATATGGTAGCTGCTCCTTCCATGCACTGTAGGCTGTTGATCTGGCAAAGCCCATGCAGTCAGTGGTAGTGAGCGTACAGTTGTCAAACCTTGCTTATCATCTTCCCAAATTTTTATAACAAAAAAGTGGTGCCTGATCAAAAACATGCATTGTATAGTTCCCTTCCAAAAGCTTCCTGATTTTGCTAGCTGATCTACTGATCTATTTTGTTCTCTGTACACATGGCTAACTATCGGATTACGGAGCTTCCACAACAACTGCCTGTCAATAGATTAGCATAAAGTAAATTGTCACCATGTAGCAGTGTGATTACCTTCTTGGCGTCAATTTCCACATGAATTGGCAGTAGGTTATGTAGTATTGTCAATCTAAGCCCCTGTAACAATGCGTATAATTCTGTCGCAATAGTAGATTGACGTGGTATGTTTCCTGAGAAACCTATAATCCAGTCCCCATTGTGATCTCTAATTATTCCTGCGATACCATTTGTATTCAATTCTGAAGAGTGCGCCCCATCCGTATTTAGTTTATATATGTTAGGTTTTGGTGCTATCCATTTTAGAGGAACCCTGATACGTCGTTGTATTTTATGTTTGAAGCTGCTAGATAACAAAATTCAGTGGCATGTTGTGTAGTAAATTTGACGCTAACAGGTGTATGCATTCCTTCATGTATATTTCTATGTCGAGTGATTCAAATGTTCCACAGGCTTAAAGGCAAATAAGTATGTGGATTAATATTGTATGGTAATTTATAGCCTTTATAGTTAATAAAAGGAAGTAGCCATTCTTGTGGTGTACTTAAGTGAAGTAAATTATTTTATATGTCCTCCCACCCAGTTCATTCCAGTATGTTTTTGCATTAACACAAGTTAGGAACAGATGATTTAATGATTCGTCCGCTTCATGGCAGTATAGACATTCCCATTAGTTATAATGTTTATTTTTTGTAGAAATTAAAATTTTGATAGTCTATTATGGTTAAGTAACAAAATAAAATATTTAATTTTGGGATGTATAGGTAGATTCTATATTCATTTGAATTTAGATATTGTATTGTGGTTGTTGGTAGATTGATTTTTCAAAGGTTTGTACATTGATTTTACTGCAAATTTTCCATTTGTTGTTAAAGCCTAGTAAATACTATCCGCCCTTTTATTGTAAGCGGAGATGTAAGGAGTCCTTATAAGGTTTTTTATATCATCCGTAAGTTGAAAAGGCACCTGGCCCCAATTCCAACCATTAGAATCATAGATAGAATCAATTTTTATTTTTTTGATGTGCTAAAGGTAATGACTCGCTTATTAGTGAACGATAATTATCCCAGCCGTTACCCATGAGTCATCCCAAAAATTAATGTGTGCACCTTATTCCTATCTGCCATTGTAATCCTAGTTGACAGTATTGCCAACTCTTCAGTATGTTACGCTAAGTTGTGGAGTGATTTGTAGATGATGACATGTATAGAAATTATTAATTATACTTTTGCCCAAAGACATTGGGGTGATTGAAAAACTCTCCATGCTAGGCTTGCAAGTAATGCGTTGTTCTTTCAGCGAAGGCAATGAATACCTAAGCCTCCTATTTCTCGAGGTGTAGTAATTTTTCTTCATTTTAAAAGATGTATCTTTTTCTTTGTTGTGGTTGTTCCCCATAGAAAATTGCGTTGGTACTGTTCCATCTTATTAAGAATGCTTGTTAGAATGTGAATGTATTGCATAATATCATTTGGCAGATTATTGAGAGTTGATTTGATTAGAGTAGTCTGTCCTGCCATAGTTAGGAAGTTTATTTTCCATCCTGTTAGTCTAGATTTAAAATTATCTAATAGGAATTGGAAGTCAGCCTTTTTTGGCGTGATTGGAAAATTGGAAATCAATTCACCTCATCAAACAGCTTTTCAAACCTCTCGATCAGCTCCTTGTCGGGATCAACCATACCATTGGGCATTGCTGTTGCTAGGCGCTTCTTAGTACCAGGCCTGACAAAGGAACGGGAAAGGAGGGGAATAGGTTTTGGAAGGGTCCATGCTTTCTTTTTCATCTTTCTAGCTCGCCTTATGTCTACAGCAGTGGGCTTGAAGCCTAAATCAAAAGTATCCAGGTTTCCAGGAAGGGATACCGGCTGGACGATGCCTTGTAAAGAAGCACCCAAGCCTTTTCCAGGTACAAATCCGTTCTTTAGCA
>NW_017688281.1:0-5988 GCF_001879085.1 Nicotiana attenuata
CTCCTTTCTCTCTCTATATGCTCTCATCTCTCTCTAAAATCAGTAAGAAATGGCCCCAAAATGAACCCCAAAGCCTATATATTGAAATGGGGTCGGGTTATAAAAATTAGAAAATTAACCCTTCGATGTCGGGTCTACTATAGCAGAATGGACCGCAAAACGAGAATGATGGCTGCATAATGCACCGCAAAATCGACACCCAAAATTGGGCTACACTGGCCCAGTCTGCGACAGAAATGCGACCGCAAAGTCAGAAATGCGACAGGTTTTGCGGTCGCAGATTTGACACAAGATCGCATTTTCCAGCCTTTGGTAATTTGATCATAACTTTGCGTAGGAATGTCCAAATGATGAAAGGTTTGAAGCATTGGAAACTAGACTCGAAGACGTTTCATTTGATAGGTTATTCGTCACATAAAACCTTATACATATTTATATATGATCGTTCAAACTATGGACTAGTGCAAGCTCATTTAGAATTTTAGCCTATTATGAACTTTTCCAATTTTTCTTAGACTTAGGCCTTTCCTTGGACCCCAAATTACTTACCATAAGACTTATACACATATTTACCAATTCCAATTGATGTAAACCATGTTAATAGCATATAAAAATATTATAATAAGCCTACGTGGCACCACGAGATCCCAGGTTACTTAGCAAAATTTTCCGGGGCCTTACATTCTCCCCCCTCCTTAGGATCATTTGTCCTCGAATGAGGATTTTGAAAATCAGTTAGTAATTTTTCACTAACTCCCCTATTTTTAAAAAATTTCGCCAGAGTTTCCTTTGTAATTTGGACATATCTACCTGTCAGAGAGCCCCCGAAACATATTTCCAAGCACCATTACACAACTCCTATTATCCCTACAACTGGTATACAATTCATTTCCTCAACACTTGCACATATTCAATCTCTTGACACATTTTCTTACATAGTTTGGTCACTCAATGAGTCCCATACAGTTCAACCAATACACTATACGCATTTTAATTAATCATTCACTTATCACAAGAGTTCTTACAAAACTTTCATTTACCAAAAAGGGTTTGCACATGACTCAAATAATCATAACACATACAATTATTGCACAACTTGAGGAGTTACAATAGTAAAACATTTAGGGGAGATATGGGGTGTCTTTGCACCAAATGGAACACAACATTAGTTTTCTTAGAGATAAGAGTTCGCACGATCACTACTAGACTTGTTCAAACAGATGGGGATATTTTTCTTTCATTTCATCTTCCACCTCCCATGTGGCTTCCTCAACTCGATAAAGCACCACAATATTAATATATCAATGAGAAGAACCTCAGCATTACAAACACTACTTTATCACGATGATACCTGGGCATGGACTGCACATTTTTTAAATCATATCACCTAGAAGGTACCTTTCAAATCAAAACCAACTGCTATGCAATCAAGAAAAAATATTTTATTTCCACAACACTCTGGGCCTTCAATGGCCTCTTATATCTACAGACTTCGCCAGAACACATTCATCGGAGCAATTTCGACCCCTAAACTTACTTAACAAGGATAACAAGTAGATATTTCGCATAAGCTAACTATCCACTAACTTCACCTTCAATAATTTCCACCGGAATGATACACAATTGATATCCACCTACTTTCTTAGACATAGACATGTGAATCCACAAAATATATGGCGAACAACTACGGGGACACTTCATACTCCTAGTGCGGCCTAATGTGGAATACACTTATGCAACCTTTATTATCAACTCACATAATATCTTCAGGGGAAAATATTGAGAATAGCCTGCTCACCCTCCAAACTCAAAATCTCTAGGCGAACACTCACACTAAACCTTTGATGACCTTCAACAATTACTCTAAGATGTGCTATCATACACTGACCATAAAATTACCTATCAAATATACATGTGATCACACTGTGAAGCTTCATCTTTGACTCGTCTGAACTTACAATACCCAATGGATCTAATACAATGAGGAACAATAGAGTTCAAGATCAGGCTGGAGTTATTCAGGAATCCATTAATGCGCTTAGTAGAGTACTTTCTGAGGTTATATGCTAAGGGACACGAAAGTGACAACTAACAATGCTGACATGGTTAATCACTGTGACGACGTCAATTATTACACAAATGAGGCATAGGGGTAAGTAGTACATTGGCAATAGGAATCATTAAGGAGGAATATTCAAGTACATGACCCAGTCGTTTCCTAGGGTGAAGGGAAAATCAATTCATACTCTGGCAACTTGAATGCGATATGGGATTCAAAATATACGAAGTGGAATTACACTCCTGACATTAGTTGACACAAGGAATCTATGCCATAAGCCCATGAGGATGAAAATGAAGTTAAAAGACTTATGAGATTATCATATTTCAAACAGCTTAACCCTCCCTGACAATTGACCCTATATGAGAGAACTAATGGTATTACGACTTTGTCTTCCAAATCAATATGCTCATGATATGTGCAAAAATCTGAAGGCATCTAATCTCACCCCTTTCACAAGTAAAACCACATAGCTCGGACATCTAAATGTTGGGATGGAATCATGTATTGGTTAGAGGCATTCTAATGGTTAACATGATGCTCCGGGGTGACAGACAAATGATACTCCTATTCACCCAAGGAGGTGTGATACCAAGGGTAGCAAAACTCCCCTCTCATGACTATGATATAGTCAATTATTCTAGAAGCCGAGTGAGAAGAAAGCCACGTAACCCATCCAATCCGACCCATTTAAGACTTTGGAAAAAGGGGACGCACTTTTGTTTGAAATCAGGGCAATTTCAGCCTGAGCTTAAAGGAAAACCATTACTTTTGAAACCCATGAGACAATCACTCGTAGCACCTAGAATATCGATAACAATGGCAAGAAAGTACTTAAAACCGTTACGAGTTGGTATAAAACAAGACCTCAAAGTACCCACATGGATAAGTTCGAAAGAATGAGACGTCTTAATGCATTTATCGAGGAGAAGTAACCTGGGTTATCTAGTCACATGGATAAGCAGAGCAGGTAAATGGTTGTTAGAAGAACATCTACAAAGAATACCAGTAATATTTATTTATTCTAACAAAAGGAATATGTCCCCTTCCTTAATGCTACAAGACTTCCTCTTTGATGCCATGAAACGTAAATGAATTTTACAATGAGAGTTATCAGATGAAATAGATAGTAGTGTAGCAAAACTAATGAGCATCATTTGGAACCAGCAAGCTTAAACTAAGTCGAAGATATTAGAAGTCCATAGTAAAGGGAAATTTACCTACTTTCAGTGTCCTTTTAGAAAAGGGTACTTATAGAGTATAAAAATGAGGTGGATTTAATCGAATCGTATAGTTGGATGACTAGTCAAGACATTGAGATAATATCGCATTGAATTACGGGTAAACAACGCACCATGCAAGACAAATGAAAAGAAAGTGAAAGAGCCTTATGGAAGTAACCTTTACATTGTAGCCACTAGGAATGGTGGTAATATAAAGCGATTACGAGAAGCTACATTTTTGAAAGAAGATCTCTGTATGAAGTCACGTGATGTATAGCTCTAGAATTCTAAAATCCAATTACATTTAGCAACTCTACTTCATAATGAAGCACTACAACACACTTCTACACAACCAGCTATTGCAAACCACATTGGGAGATGCTATAAGACTTAACGAAGAGAAAGGCTTTGACATATGAATGTGCTACTAGGTGTATTTCTCCTTTGTCAACCCAAAACCTAAAGGCGAGAGTTAGACTGATAAGCAGATCGTTGGACTAGCACAAGTGTAGATAATCCATTATCGGAAAGAGATCATTAGATTTCAGCAATTGCGGCATACTATCAACCCTTAATGAACTTGATGTGATATGAGAACCCAATGAGATAGTATAGAATAATCATGGAGGGTTTGCAGATGTTCATAATGAGTTCTTCATGGATTTTGACTTGAGAACTACCCAGATGCTAATGAAATACATAAGAACATGAGAAACATGCATTGTGCAATAATAACCCCGAAGGTGTGCTTGGTCTTGACAGAGAGCCTAGTAGTGGTCCTTACGAGAAAGGAAGTGTTACAATGACTCATAGAAGGATATGTTCTCTCATGGTTATCGAATAAGTGTGGGGAAACTGGCACAATGAATTCACTAACTAAAGAACACAATTAACACATGTTATGGAGGTGTAAAGAGAATATAAACATTTGTTATAAGCTGGACATGCTTCTGCTATATTAGCTCCCAACTGCAATATATGACCATGCCACGAGCAACCACAATACTAGGACAAGGTGAGCTACTTACTGCGGGATGTCCCAAGTAGACACGAAAGTTATGGCGACACATGATCTTCCTATGACGTGGATGTGAGGATCTCAATTTTCAGATAGACTTTATGCACACGGTGACCATTTCGATTGACATGCACTCATGTGAGGTGTTAAGGTATGCCCTTATTTTACTAGGCAGTGAGAAGCTTTCATGATGATATTCGCAAGAGAGTAGATTGAATGTTCAAACCATATAAGCCATATACACAACTGACTAAAAGAGTGACTCGAGAAAGATCGCAACGCTGGGATGCTTTGCATGGAACTTGATAGCACATAGGTAAACTTTACGACGGTGCATGTATAGGCACAAGCGAGTAGATTTTTTCCATTTAAATAAAAAGATTCTGTAAGAAATTCATCGGATATTGTCCCTTGGTGAGAATTTAGGAAAAGCAAGTGGGAAGTATCAATCCTAGAGTTATAACTCAATTCAAGGGCATAATTATAGAACTTAATTCCACAAGAATGTAAATAAGAGAATTCTTAATAGAGTGGATTCACGAATAGTGCATCTCGTTCAAAGAGTCGATACATGCAATGTTTTGTTATTCAACACCTTGTTAAGACCATGTTTATGAGAATTCTTCAATATGGATGTACATATACATCGAGTACAAATTCTGATTTGACTCACTTAATGACGTTAGGTTGATAGGGGAATAGCTTAATCGATACCCCTCGACTCCACATCCCTAACGTACGTAGGTAACATACTGATATACTACATGATCTGATGGTGCAGAGACATCAATAGGGACAAGGACACTCCCCTCTTAGCGATATGTTTTACCACTCCATCCACAGCATAATACATTTTCCTAACAAGTCCTTGGGCAATCCACTCGGACTCGATCGTGGGATCAATCCCTCCTTACACGCTTCAAATTCGCGGATTATGGTATCAAGGTTACCAATCTTGAGAATAAGACAGAGAGGAAATCAGCTCCCTAACTTGAGCTCTATTGCACGATTGGAGTATCAAAGAAGGGTGAAATTCCTAACTGTCTGAATAGCCTCCAACTTATAGATGTGGTTGACAACAAACCGATAAGAAGGACTCTACTAGACACGGCTCCGAGACATCCTAGGACACTTTAAAACCTTAGGCTCTGAAACAAAGTTTGTCACGCCCCAAAATCCGAGGAGCGCGGCCGGCGCTCAACCGAGTAAACCCGACCGAGCAAGCCTGTTAGGTCTCATTCTACCCAAACAAATTCATGAATAAATAGGAGATGGACTCCATTAATCAAATTCTATAAACATATCATTAACGACTTCCATTTCATTTTCATTAGCAACTTCATTCACCATTTTAAAGGTATTCCAAGTTTTATACATCATTGCCAATCATCAATATTTCTATTTTAAATCCCAATACCTGACACTACCCACAAACTGTCTACGGAGCCTCTAAAAACAACTGAAGAATAATATGGAAATGCCGGCTACAAGGCTCCGGCTATACCTTACACAAATACCTGAATAAGACTCCGGGAAGAAAAGCGGCATGAGCCACGCAGGGCCCCGAGAGGAAAGGGGCTCACCAATACAGCTGACGGAAAGTGGGGGAGGTGCTACTGTCGGTGGACTGGAGTACCTGCTATAGAACCACCTACAATCATAACAAGAATGTAGCGCCCCCGGCAAAA
>NW_017688282.1:0-613 GCF_001879085.1 Nicotiana attenuata
ATGTTATGTTAATGAACTATAATTTATCACCGTGGATTTACATGAAGCCGGAGTATATAATGTTGTCTATGATCATTCCAGGTCCATCATCTCCAGGAAATGATATAGATGTGTACCTACGACCATTAATTGAAGAATTGAAGGAACTATGGGAAACTGGGATAGACACATTTGATGCTGAAACCAACCAAACTTTCCGAATGCATGCTGCCTTAATGTGGACAGTTAGTGACTTTCTGGCATTAGCAATGCTTTCAGGATGAAGCACTAAGGGGAGATTGGCATGCCCCACTTGCAATTATGACACATGTTCTCAATATCTCAAAAATAGTCATAAGATGTGTTACTTGGGCCATCGAAGATTTTTGCCTCGTGATCATCCATTCCGACGAGATAAAAAGTATTTTGATAGTAAGGAGGAGCATAGACCTGCACCTGCTCCATTGTCGGGTGAAGAAGTGTTTGAAGAGCTGCTTGAATTCAACAATATCTTTGGAAAGAGAGCTAAAAAAAGGCCTCGGAGTGATAAGGGTCCGTGGAAAAAGAGATCCATTTTTTCCGAATTGCCATATTGGGTGCATAACAAATTGAGGCACAATCTTGATGTGATGCA
>NW_017688282.1:4919-5988 GCF_001879085.1 Nicotiana attenuata
TTGAGAAACAAGGCAAATATATATAAATTTTAATCATAAACTTAACTAAAAATAGTGACTAATGATTATCTTTGTTTTGTACTATTGTAGGCCCCTCCTCGCCAAAAAGAAAAAGAGGTCGTACTCAAATGCCAAGAGTTCATGTTAGAAAGGAGCG
Organism: Nicotiana attenuata; assembly: GCF_001879085.1. Taxonomy (NCBI): domain Eukaryota; kingdom Viridiplantae; phylum Streptophyta; class Magnoliopsida; order Solanales; family Solanaceae; genus Nicotiana; species Nicotiana attenuata. Next base: position 5,077 of record NW_017688282.1, read on the forward strand.
TAAAATAATCACTCTAAATGAGTTTAATCAACCCATTGGTTCTACTAAAGAGGTTGTAAAAGAGTTGGGTAGCTTCCTCGGTACATTGGCAAGGAGTGAGACTTTTTGTCCTCTTAATGTAGTTAATTGGAGGAAACTAGACACAAAAGATGATATGTGGAAATATACCAAGGTATGAAGTTGCCAATGTCCAATAAACATGGATGATATTTCTTATTTCTTACACTAACCCAATTGCACTAAATTTGTAGGAAAAATATGACATTCTCGACGAGGCAAGAAAATGGATTTTTGAATCAGTTTGTAGTGCTTGGAGAAAGTATAAGAGACAATTGAAGGCAACCCACTTCACAGCCTATGAGAATGACGAGCTTCGAATGGAGAATAGGCCAGTAGATGTTCCGGAATCTCACTTTAAGGATCTTCTTAACTATTGGAACTCCGATCCTCACAAGGTAATTACATCCAGAATCTCTTGTCTAGTCATGTACGAGCTGCTACGCAACACCTTTTTTTGTCAGTACAAGCTACTGCAACACCTTATGCCCACTGAAATATGCTTGGAAAACTGCGGTACTTGATACATAAAAAAAACAAGAATTCAAGTTTGTCTGAAATATTGGTTTAACTGCTACCATATCTTATGAAAGTAGAATGCTACTATAGCTGAAACAAAAAGCAAATAAAGTAACATCAAGTTGCTAATAAACAAACTTTTAGCGACAGTTTCAAAGATGGTAATACAGACATATCTTATTTGTTAAATAATCAGTAACACAGGCATACATCATCACAATACATAAAATGAAAAAATTTTCATACCTGAAGATTGGCATGACTTCCTCGTTTAAATACCCACTCGAAAAAAATTGCTTCCTTCCCTTGCTTTTTGAAGTAAGCTCTGAAGCTGTT
>NW_017688283.1:0-586 GCF_001879085.1 Nicotiana attenuata
GTTGCCTTTTAAAGCGAAAGTCTAAAGTTTATTTTTACTAATTATTTGTTGTTATTCTTGTTCTTAACAATTCTCAATACAAAACTACTCCATCTAGTTAAATTTAGACATAAAGTTTTAATAACAACACAAGATTTTCGACATATATGATAAATAGTAAAGTTGTCCTACTACCACAATTCAAATTGAAGAGGTAAAATTATATATGTCCCTTCACATTTATCTCTCCTAATAGAAAAATAAACTTTTTGTATCAAATGAATCTCACACTAATGTTTTTTAACATAAAAGGTACTTATATTAATAATAAGTAGGGTACGTGACCCGTTGGACTGTCGTTATTACACATGCCTCGATAGGCTATAGTTATGCCTTCTAAGGCATTGTCATTACCTAATGCAGCCATATTACAACACATAGCAGTTGAACATTTTCTTATATAGACAAAACCATCCTGATATTTGTGATAGGCATCTATTACAAATTCAGGTGGTAAAATAAAGGTACATAGCTTATTATAGCTAGTTTGCATAAGAGATGCTTTTTCCAAAAGATATGCTACCATGTTCCCCTCGCGGGAAGCTAT
>NW_017688283.1:2556-5988 GCF_001879085.1 Nicotiana attenuata
TCGAATTAATCAATGATTTGAGCCTAAGAACTTCAAATTCCATAAAAATACATTTTCGATCAAAAACCTAACCAAAACACGTCCGAATGACCTGAAATTTTGCACACACATCCCAAATGACACGACGGAGCTACTGCAACTTCCGGAATTCCATTCCGGCCCTCGAATCAAAAATTCACTATCGGACCGGAAACTTCAAAAATTCAACCTTCGGCATTTCAAGCCTAAATGAGCTACGGACTTCCAGAATACATTCCGAACACGCTCCCAACCCCGAAATCATCTAACGGAGGTAACGGAACCATTGGATTTCCATTTCGAGGTCGTCTTCACACTGTTCCGACTACGGACCATTTTTCAACACTTAAGCTCTCATTTAGGGACTAAGTGTCCCAAAACTCTCCGAAACTCAACACCGAACGTCCCGGCAAGCCAAAATAACAGAAATGAACTTAGGGGAAGCAGTTAATAGGGGATCGGGGCGTTAATTCTTAAGACGACCGGCCGGGTCGTCACAGTCAAAAGAATTAGGCAAAGAGTTGGTGGTAGAGACTTGTAAAGGAATGGGAATAAAACCTATTGTAAATTGATTGTACTTTATAGAAACCCTACCTAATGATATCATCTTAGGTTCAAAGGGACAAACAAGTAATGTTACAATAATTGAGTACATTAATAAAAATTTCATTTGCAGAAAACTTGTGATAGATGTGCATATTCCTACTGTAGAGGAGGATGAGATTTTATTCTCTTAATAAATCTATAAGATAGATTTCGGTTGGGGTGTGTTGGAACACTCTCGATAGATTTACCAATACTTTGCTATGAAGAAGGGTGAGATTAATTTCTCTTAAGGAATTCATAGACTATTTTGTCGGAGTATGCAAAGTAATTCTTGATTAATTCATCGCTCTAACTGCGAAGTGGAGGCCGCTTCAATAAGATTTTAGACAAGAAAATCTTAAAGCACTTAGATAAAAGAATTCAGGACACATGGCCGTAAGATGTCAAAGGATATCGATTTTCACCGCAAAAATAGTAATGTGTGTAAGGTACGTATTTTCTACTTCATTCAATGAACTACTTAGTTCAAGATTCGTTCACCAAGTAGTCAATGATTTAGAATGCCTTCACTAGCTAATGGATCAAGTCCAAAAGACACCATTATTGATGCATGTTACTAGACTAATGTCTCAAAATTTTCAAAATTTCTTGAAACAAGTGGGGGATTGTTGGAATTAGTGTTTAAATAAATTTGAAACAATGTATTTGATAAATTGATGTATTTACAAAAGACTCTTATTTTTCAAAGTAAATGAATGTGAATTCATTCTTGATTTACTACATACGATTTGGTTTTAGCAAAAACATTTGATCTTCCAAATTCATGAACATATTCATGAACTTATTAAATGATAAACTTATCTTTCAAGAGTCTTTAGCCTATAAATAGGGCTGATTTCTTTGGAAAATACAAGCAATTCACAAACTACTTTTCCCTTAAAATATTATAAGAGACATTGATCAAATGGTGAAATCATAGATTCAAGAATAGAAGAGCAACATTCTTGAATGCTACTTGTTGTGTGGCTTAGTTGAATGCCGGAGATAGAGTTGTCATTTATTCTTCTGTTTGCTCGTGGAAGAGTCTCCAACTATCTTCAAGAAACATTTTCTCTACGTGCCTTTAAGCGAAGCAAGTTTATTTTCTAATATTGTTGTTATTCTTGTTCTAACAATTCTCAATACAAAACTACTCCATCTGTTAAATTTAGACATAAAGTTTTAATAACAACACAAGATTTTCGACATATATGATAAATAGTAAAGTTGTCCTACTACCACAATTCAAATTGAAGAGGTAAAATTATATATGTCCCTTCACATTTATCTCTCCTAATAGAAAAATAAACTTTTTGTATCAAATGAATCTCACACTAATGTTTTTTAACATAAAAGGTACTTATATTAATAATAAGTAGGGTACGTGACCCGTTGGACTGTCGTTATTACACATGCCTCGATAGGCTATAGTTATGCCTTCTAAGGCATTGTCATTACCTAATGCAGCCATATTACAACACATAGCAGTTGAACATTTTCTTATATAGACAAAACCATCCTGATATTTGTGATAGGCATCTATTACAAATTCAGGTGGTAAAATAAAGGTACATAGCTTATTATAGCTAGTTTGCATAAGAGATGCTTTTTCCAAAAGATATGCTACCATGTTCCCCTCGCGGAAGCTATGCTTCATTGTGATCTCCCGTAGTATTGCCTTCTCCATTAACCACCTGCATTCATAGATTAAATCATTGTAAGTTGGATAATCATCGTGAAGAAAATGTATGACCTCCACGGCATCTGTCTCTACTTCAACTGGGAAGATTTTTGCCCTGATAATTAGTTGAAGTGCATGCCATAATGCTTGTAATTCCGCTTGGATTGGCGTTGTTGCATGTATTTTTTTTGAAATACCCCATTCTCCATTGTCCTTTGTTGTTTCAAATGGCTCCGCTGATTCCCCCTTGAAGACAGTTTCCCCTAAAGGCACCATCAATGTTGATCTTATACCATCCTTTTGGAGGAGCCAGCCACTTAACATTAATGCTCATTTTTATGTTATTAGTTGTAGCCCTAGACGTTAATAGGTTGTATTCAACAGCTTGGTCAGCAACTCTTTTCGTATTGATACGATTAGTGGTATTGTTTTGGTTGTTGTGATTTCTATTGTTCCAAATTGCCTATAGGGCGAACGGGAATATATCATCCCATGTTATGTATTTATTGAACTTAGTGGGATTTACATTCCTAAGATTGTCAACCCAGTGTGTTGTATGCTTTTGGTGGTTGATAGTCACACCCATTGATTGCCAAAATGATTGAGCAATGGTACATTCCCAGTAGATATGGATTATAGACTCATTGGTATCTTTATATATTGGGCAGTCAGGGTCTATGTTAACACCAATTTTGCCTAGGTAAGCTCTAGTAGGAAGACATTTATGGTAGCATTTCCATGTAAAATTTTTAATCTTGTTAGGGAAATTGAGGTCCCGGATCCAATTGAAATTGAGGCTTGGAGATGCTTGCTCATCAATTAGCTTGTAGCATGAATTTGTGGAGAACACACCACTAGGGTTTATACTCCATATGAGATTATTGGGAGGTGTAATATGCCTATTGGGCCCTGAAGTTCAGCTCTAGAACTGAAGTTTTTGTTTTGTAACTGGCGAACTTCAACTCTAGAGCTGAAGTTTTTGTTTTTGTAACTGGCGAACTTCAGCTCTAGAGCTGAAGTTTTTGTTTGTAACTGGGAAACTTCAGCTCTAGAGCTGAAGTTTTTGTCTTTGTAACTGGGGAACTTCAGCTCTAGAGCTGAAGTTTTTGTTCTATATTTGATTAACTTCGGCATGTTTTTATGTCTTT
>NW_017688284.1:0-892 GCF_001879085.1 Nicotiana attenuata
ATAGGGCTCTTTGGCCGACCCGAAATTTCCTATTTTGGGCTATCATTTAACCAAGTAGGTGACACACCTACTTGTCACCTAGCAGCTTGTGCAGTCTCGCAAAAATGCTTTTATCTCTCTACTCCAATGTCGTATTGATGAACGGTTTAATGCGTTGGAAACTAGACTCATAGATCCTTAATTTGATAGGTAGATCATCCCCTAATTCCATGTATATTGGGAGAAAAACTCAGTTATATTTGACCTAATTTTCAGCACATTTATGAATGGAACTTGTGATGACCTTTTTCCAACTTTTGTTCCACAACTCGCTTGACTTCAAAACATAACACCAACTATCGTACTACTAAAATAACTCATAATATAATCTCCTTATAATGTTAATAACCCTAGTATCACCCCAAAAGTACATGGTAAAATATTCCAACTTGTCGACTTTCGACGAAACTTATTTTCTTCAATTCGTTTAGCTTCTAAGCCTTCGAAACCTCTTGCTACTTGGTACTAATGATCTTAAATATTTATAACCTCTACATTAACATGATGAACTAACTTTGTAAACTTTTAAAAGATGATTCCCTTTCTGAGCTCACATTAATTGACTTATGATGTACTCTTATATACGAAAACACGGGGTGTAACATCATTCCCCCCTTTTGGAACATTCGTCCTCGAATGTTGATTAATGCGCTTATCAGTCTCATAACCTGTAGCTCTTAAGAATTCCTTAATATTGTCCTTGACATCTAGGAAACTGTTCTGTAAATAAATCCAAAGGCCAGGGTATTCCCACCTTTAGGCTTCTTTCTCATACCACGACCTGTGGTCGGAATTTTTCCAACATCGTAACATTTGCTACCTTATGGCATGCAGTATGTACGACTGTGTCATT
>NW_017688284.1:5238-5988 GCF_001879085.1 Nicotiana attenuata
CTTCACACAATTCCAAACAATCACCAAACAGCCCAAACAACATCAATAATAATCATATTGAGCCTCCCAAAACAGTCCACGCACAACCTAATCACTTCATACATACGACGACCACCGTAGTCGTGTCAAACGACCCGGAAATGTTACGAAGAACTACCAGACCACAACCCTACATCTATATGGTGTTTTTCCACATCCTTCCTCCTCCAAAACTCCACAAAACAGTAGTAAAACACGCAGCCCAACAGCAACACAAAACAGTCCACAAAACAGTCCGCTACAAGTGAATAACTCGAACTCACGGCTTCCGATCACCGTCCCGTGAGTTCTTACATGTATAGAACGAATTACCATGAATTCACAGAAGAATAAATGTATGAAAAAGAGCAGTAAACTCACCTTACTTGTTGGATAACTCAGCCCTTCCCTTGGTTCTTCAAACTCTAGGTTTTACCCCCAATTAGAACTTGAAAGAGAGGGAAAATCGATTAGGGTTTGTGGATAATTTTTGGGAGGAAGTTTGCAGGGGTTTAGGTCTGGTTATTTGTGATATATAATGAGGGTTATATTGCAGGAGATAACCCTTTAAATGGGCTCTTTGGCCGACCCGAAATTTCCTATTTTTGGGCTATCATTTAACCAAGTAGGTGACACACCTACTTGTCACCTAGCAGCTTGTGCAGTCTCGCAAAAATGCCTATATCTCTCTACTCTGATGTCGTATTGATGAACGGTTTAATGCGTTGGAAA
>NW_017688285.1:0-623 GCF_001879085.1 Nicotiana attenuata
CCCGTGGCATTCCGGCATAGCCCATAGCGCAATATTCCTGAATAACCCAACACGGAGACAACCAGTCTAAACCCCAATATCACATCCGGATCTAACATACCCCATCATAGCCTGATTATGAGAACTTCCGTCTCTACATCCATACAGCACATGAATCACCATATCCGATCCCAATTTCGTCGTCCGAACACATGCCACACATTTAATACCTAATCATTTACTCTAAGATTTCCCTGTGCCACCAAGCAACCCGAATATCACCAGTCGACCTAACAAGAAAAGTGCCGCAATACTACCGAAGTATCATCAGTTTAATCACATTACCCTTTTTCTAAAACATATACTCCCGTCAAATCACTTCCAATTAGCAGTACCATTTCCTTGATTACCTGAGGCTACCCGTTGCCTAAGACGTTTTATGAACTTCTTTTCAGAACTGAACTGCAGCTCATCTAGCCACGAACCTCCACTGATCCCTTTTAGAAGAAAAATCATTACACATCTCATGCTCCGCATGCCCATAGAAAATATACATCTCCAAAACCACGGTAAAAACCCCAACAAGAACTCTCTCCCAAATTCCACTTGCAACAAGCTAAACTGCCAAGGCTTTGAAACTCCTT
>NW_017688285.1:5265-5987 GCF_001879085.1 Nicotiana attenuata
AAATCTCACCTATCAACCGGAATTCGCCAAAATACTAACTTCGCCAATTCAAGCCTAATTCTACACCGGACCTCCAAAATCACTTCCGATCACACTCCTAAGTCACAAATCATCTAACGAAGCTAACCAAATCGTAAAATCTCCGATTCGAGCTCATATACAGATAAGTCAACTCTCGGTCAAACCTTTCAATTCAAAGCTTTCAACTGAAATTGTTCTTTCAAATTCATTCCAATTCTTCCTGAAATCCAAAACCAACGATCTACATTAGTCATAATGCATAACACGGGGCAAGTCATGCCCGAGAACTGGCGATCAAGGTGCAAAAGCTCAAAACGACCGGTCGGTCGTTACATTACGCTAGACGAAATTGTCATTTACATTATTTTCCTAATATTTAGGGGTTGAAATTAGCTAAACTTTTAATTATTAAATCTTACCTTATTTGAACTGTGATAAAAATCTTAGCATTAAATTCAACTGAACTTTCCCAACATATGTTCTCCTTAACATGTTCGATAATATTTTACTTTTCCTAAAAATGTTCTCCTTTTTTGCTTTTGCTTTTTCTATCCTTAATAACTAAAATAATCCATTAAATAATTTTATATTCGATAAATTTGTTAACAACCATTTTTCAAACAATTTCCATTTGACCAATTGAATCCAGGCATCAACACGAATTCTATCTCCTCATACAGAAAAAAGCACTAACTCATCAA
>NW_017688286.1:0-695 GCF_001879085.1 Nicotiana attenuata
AAACAATCTCTCTAAATTTTTTTCACTCTTCTTCAAAACTTCATCTCGATTTCTACAGATTCCAGCTCGAAATACTCTACCAAGAGCCCGTTTGGCTTAGCTGATTTAGAGTAGCTGATAAGCATTAGGTGCTAAAAAGTACTTTTAAGTGCTGAAGCTGATTTAAAAAATAAGCAGTTACGTGTTTGGATAAAAGTGCTGAAATTAATAATATGCAGCTGAAGAACTGGATATACGGCCGATCAAACACCAAGGTCGAAGTTTCAGCTATCTATTTTGTCTACCTTCTGGATCCGTAAAATAAAAGGAGAATATGAAAAAGAAGAGCAAATGACTCGCAGAAAAAATATATTATCGGTCAGATCCAGTAAAATCTAGACCCAAAACTTTCAGATCTCCGGCCTCTTTTATGCATTTCTCCAAATCCGTATATAAATGTGTATATAGGTATAGAGAAAGGCGAAGAGCAGGTGTGAGGTGACAAATCTGAAGGTTTCCATGGTTTACGGCGAACTCGCCGGTGGAGATTCCGGCCATGGAATAACAGTAAGGTGAGGAGAAGAAATGAGAAAAAGAGGAGAGAGAGAGATGCAATGGGGGTGGACTTTGGGTCGGGGTATTTTTTGTAAGTGAATGAGTTAAAACAAAGGAATGGGTCGGTTTAATCTGGTGCAACCGACGTGGCACTCCGGTTA
>NW_017688286.1:2685-5987 GCF_001879085.1 Nicotiana attenuata
TGGAGTTCCAGCATACTATCCTGGAACTCCAGTATAATATGCTGGAGTTCAAGTATACTTATGCTGGAACTCCAGCATAATATACTGGAGTATTTTCCGGGTTTTAAACAGTGTTTTCGCTCAAATTTATTTTTACATAAAAAGTGGCTAAATTTCGATTACTTTTGAAATTGGACTATTTTTGAACGACCAGTTGTAAATCTGACTATTTTTAAAAATCACCCATTTATTACCAACACATCAGGCCCCTCGCCAAACCAATCCCAGCAACCCATTCTCTAACAAATAGAACTCAAGATTTCCGTAATTAAAAAAAAAAAAAGAAGTGCACTTTTAAATTTTAAGTACAAAAGTTACTCCTTAATAATACATAAAGGAGTAGTCTTGATTCTGGAATTAAGACCTGTTTTAGATGCAAGTGCCTTGCAAAATTAAACTTACTAAACTAATAAGGCTAGTGGCTGAGCTGTATCCAAGTTGAAAGAATCATGTGCAGAACCAAAGGCAAAATACTAAATTATCAGTAGCTTAGTCATATAACTACTTTTGTCATGTGCTCATTCAACTAAATACCACACTCTAGAACCACCTGGTCGACATTTACAAAAACCTGATTACCAATTCTACCAAAAATAAAAGAAACGCTCTACAATTATCACAAATCACTCATACAATTTGTTTAATTTACAGATTCACAAATGCTGCACATATTTTTTCCAAGCAGCTTCCTTTTTTTAAGAACAATTTCAAGAAAAACAATCATAATCTTCTTTCTCACCCCCCTCATGTCTAGTACTATGAAAGCCTATTGCGTCATGAAAGAAAGAAAAGCCATAACACTAAAGCTTCAATATTGATGGTGAGGTTGAACGAATCAAGGGCACGGCTGGAGGATGACGACTTCTGTGTCTACTACTCGACGATGCAGATCCTGAAGTACGAGAGGACAAGCTAGGTTGATTAGAAGAGGCTACAAACCTACTTGAATGGCTTCGTAGTTTTTTCTTCTCGATGCTCCTATCTTCTGCCCTAATATGCCGGACCTTTGTCTCATTCAAACTGGCTGGGAGGACACAATTGCACAGAAAGCCTAGAATCGAGTCAAAAGCAACAAATTAATCCATCTACTAAAAAAATATGAATCTGGATATAAATACTGATAAATCATTCTCAAATGGCAAGCAAAGTATATGTGAGTTATGTCCAAAGTGCGACTCAACGTACCAATATTGGATTAGAATTTAGTTTTTGGCACCTTTGAGGTGCAGAAAACTTTACAAGTTGGCCACAGGCTGGCTCGAAAAATCATGTGAAAATTATCAAACCAGATCCATCATTTATGTTTCCACATATCCTAAGACTTTATTAATTAACTTGAACTATAAGGGACCACTAATTAAGACTCCAAGGACCAACATGTTAAAAAAACTAAGTATTGCAAGCAAGGTCCATATAGAAAATAGTGTCCTAGTTGTCCCATTCCCTATCTGTAGTTGGGTACAGGAAGGAGAAAGATTGTTTAAATTTAAAATACTCAATGAAGCTCAAGTTAATTTAGCCATCAACCTCACTAAAAAAAGCAGAATAATGAAAACAAAAGAAGAACATTAAAAAATGGCTTCTCACCAACTTGCTGAATTGAATATTGACATCATAATTGGACATGAGATAAGCAGCTCATTCCAGAAAGCTGATAGATGCTCAAACGAAATAGTTACTGTGCCAATTACCTTATTCTCTTATGCAATAAGGAGTGCAACCATTTTCAAAGCAATTCAAACAATTAGCACTATAAGGTAGTGACTGTGTGCTTTATATAATGGGGACAGTGAGAAAATGAGAACCAAAATAAAGAAAGAAATGGAAAACATGGAAGACAGAAGCATGAGGTAAAGCAATTACCAAGTCGTGCCAGTCGGTTCACCCATCGAGGAATTGGCTTCCCTGTTAACCGAACGCAGACGTCACTGCAAAAATGATTGCAGTTTTTTGTGATTAGATTGTAGGAGTGACCAGTATACTCCTCTGCCAGTTTCTCCATAAATGCCCGGACCTCTTTTGGCCCCAAGTCTGTTCTCCCTATAAGAATTGATTTTCTAAACGTAAAACCAGGGCATTGCTTTGGTTCCACTTCAAATATCCCAGTAGTCGGATGTTCATGAGCACCAAATGCATATTCGACTCCATGAACTACAAAAATGAGAAACAATTTCATTCACTAAAACAGTCAAGATTTTCCTAGACAACAATTTCAAATAATACATCTTCCACACTTCTTCTCTTAATCAAATTTTCATGATAATACATGTAAAGGAAGGCCAACAAATTTCAATATATTCCTAATTTTCTTCAAAAACCATCAAGTTGCAAGTCTCCGTGGGAGGTAGTAGTAGGTACCCCGTGGAACTAGTCGAGGTGTGTGTAAGTTGGCCCGGACACCATCAGAAAAAACAAAGAAGTTCCAAGTCTCCATAGACCAAAAGAACCATATGCAGCAAAGTTCTACAGCAATAAACTTTCTCTAGACCTAGATGTTGAAATGAGAAATCTGAACTAGACTGATGTCACAACCCAGTGATGTAATGAAAATATAGGCAATCTCCAGCTAAATAGTTTCAGAATATAAAAGGAAGAAATGGTGGAAATTTTCTACCTCAAGACGTTCACGGAATTTTTCAACTAATTCAAAAAAGAGCACCTACCAAGTTATAGCAAAGGATTCATATGTCATGGTAAAAGGAAGAAAATTCTAGGGTTTTACAATCATTTGAGATCCAAAATGAAGCATCTACATGGAACCATAAAAATCCTTAATGAAGAAATCCAAACAACCATGAAAACTCAAAATAAAAACCAAAACCAAAACCAAAATGAAAACGGAATAAAGAACCCAACTTTTTGCATAAATTGTTGAAATTTTGCAAATATAACCCCTAATTTCTGGAAAAAAGAAACTCAAAATCAAAGATAAGATAAGATGACCAAAAGAGCCAACTTTTGCATAAATTCTTGAGATTTTAACACAGAGATTCAAATTAATATTATTTCAAACCCAGATAACAACTGAATCCAAAAGAGAAATGAACACAAGATCTGAAAAGGGAACAAACCTTGAACACCAGAATGGTAAACACCAAGGCCAAGCCAATAAGCATAGCCATTAATGGGAGTGAGATCGTACACATTCAGGTAAACTGGAACTGCTCCAGTTTTCCTCTTCCGTCGCAGCATTTGACACAGCATCTTCTCTTCTCAAAATCTTGAATCTTTCAATCAAACAATGAAAGAGGGAATTTTGCAAT
>NW_017688287.1:0-1121 GCF_001879085.1 Nicotiana attenuata
GTTAGATTTCAGATGCTGGGTTTCGTGAGTTGTTGTTTGTCGGAGATTTTAGGTAAATTGTGGAAAGAGTTGAATAAGACCTTATGTGATCATCATTGCAGGATACGAGTTATTGACTGTTTCCCCTTGCTGTGTTGTGACCTTGGGATTTGGGGTTGTGTGTTTGCCGTCATTTCGTACCATCATTTATTATATTCTTGTTGTTACTTGTTTCCCTTTTTTCCCCTTATTGTGAATTTGTAGCAATTTTAATCATTTATACAGTCTTTACATATTTATATATTTCGGTTCCACTATTCCTATGATTATACTGTTTATTTGACCGGTAGGTGTCTTGACTGTTCCTCGTCACTACTCCATCGAGGTTAGTCTTGATACTTACTGGGCACCGCCGTGGTGTGCTCATGCTACTCTTCTGTACATTTTTGTTGTGCACATACAGGTACACCCACTCAGTTCTGTCAGCCTTGGAAGGAGGCGTTCCGGTGGAGACTTCGAGGTATATCTGCTACGTCCGCAGACCGAGAAGTCCCTTTCCAGCTTTCTGTATTAAATATAGCCCTTTCAGTATTCTCCTTTGTATAGACATTCTGGAGTTAGAGCCTCTTATGTATCCCTTAGCTTGTGATTTGTGAGTTTCCGGGTTTTGGGAGTTTTGTCAGCTTCGAGAATTGTTGTGGTATGTGCCGAGCGGCACCTTAAACACCGTTTTATTTTACTAGTTCAATTTTATTTACCTTTTTCCGCAATTATGGTTTATCTTCCTCATTGTTAGTCTTACCTAGTCGTAGGGACTAGGTGCCGTCACGACATGTCCACGGAGGGCGAACTGGGGTCGTGACAAGTTGGTATCAGAGCTCTAGGTTCATAGGAGTCACAGATCACAAGCCGGTTTATTAGAGTCTTGTGGATCGGTACGGAGACGTCTGTACTTATCTGCGAGAGGCTATGTAATCGTTAGGAAAATTCCACTTCATTTGATTTCCCTGTCGTGCGAGATTTTTTACATCTACAATCCTAAACCTCCGTCTTCTATTCTCTCACAGATGGTGAGGACACGTACTAACCGAGGTGATCACGCACCCGTGCCCCTTGCTGCAGCCGTCGGAAAACGGGGCCGG
>NW_017688287.1:5212-5987 GCF_001879085.1 Nicotiana attenuata
GAAATTGAGCCCAGCATAGCGAGACAAGGGTCTAGGACCACACCAGGGGTAATCCTAATTGGGCCACCCGTCTAGGCCCATTTTTAGCCCAATCTGTTACTAAAGCCTGCTGGCCTTATGGATACAATTGACAACTAACAAATCCTGGAAATCAAAGCTGCTGAATACACATTACAGATCTTGGCTAATTAGCAATATTAGTACAACATTAACTGAAATTACCACTAGCTACTAACTAATCACATAACTCTAGCCATACAACCCTTTTCATGATAAACATATTTCTAAGCTAATAACAGAATCTTGATTTTGCACTTTGAACCATTGAATTTCTTTGAAATAAAAGGTGATGTATGACTGTGAGATTGATGGGGCACAGGATGCCAAGTGTTAGATTTCAGATGCTGGGTTTCGTGAGTTGTTGTTTGTCCGAGATTTTGGTAAATTGTGGAAAGAGTTGAATAAGACCTTATGTGATCATCATTGCAGGATACGAGTTATTGACTGTTTCCCCTTGCTGTGTTGTGACCTTGGGATTTGGGGTTGTGTGTTTGCCGTCATTTCGTACCATCATTTATTATATTCTTGTTGTTACCTGTTTCCCTTTTTTCCCCTTATTGTGAATTTGTAGCAATTTTAATCATTTATACAGTCTTTACATATTTATATATTTCGGTTCCACTATTCCTATGATTATACTGTTTATTTGACCGGTAGGTTTCTTGACTGTTCCTCGTCACTACTCCATCGAGGTTAGTCTTGATACTTACTGGGC
>NW_017688288.1:0-5987 GCF_001879085.1 Nicotiana attenuata
GTGCGCCACCAATCATAGGCAGCTCCCCGAAGCTGAAAGGCAGTGAAAGAAACCCCGCTGGACTCCACTATGCCCATAGTGCGAAGAATACGATGACATTCCTCTTGAAATCCCAAGGCATCGTCTGATGCTAAGCCACTGAACACTGGGGGATCATATTTCTTAAACCTCTCAAGTCTCCGCTGCTCGTCCTCTGAAGCAGCTGACCCATTCTCGGGCTGAACTGGCGCTGCAGGCGGTGGGGGAATAATCTCGGGAACCTGCTCAACCTGCACTCGCTGCTCAGGAGTGCCGACGGCGGGAGTCTGTGCTCCTCCCCCGGCCTGGGATGTGGCTGCAGCGAGGGGAAGTAACCCCGCCTGAGCCAAGGTGGTGTACATGCTCATGAACTAAGCCAAAGTCTCCTGGAGCGCTGGAGTAGTAGTTGCAGTAGTAGGTGTGCCAGGTGCCTGGGCTAGCATGCTTCACGTAGTACAGTTAAGGCAACTTAAGCAATTAGGCAAGTTAAATCCACTAAACATGCTTTCCTAATCTACCACAAGTTATAATTGCAAGTAGAATAAAGCAAATATGAAAGGAACTCAATCTCAATATCTTAAGAAAAATCGGATTTCCAACAATTGGCTCAAGTACACGCCCGTCACCTCGCGTACAAGGCACTCAAATCAACAAATGACAAATCCTAAGGGGAAAGGTCCCCCACACAAGGTTAGACAAGCCACTTACCTCGAATCGGCACCAAAATCAACTCGAAATCACACTTTTGCCCCGAGTATCCGACTCCAAATGGCCCAAATCTATTCAATTCAATTAAATATCGTAAGTAATATTGCAAACAACTGATTCCACTATTAAATTTAAAGCTAGGACGCGAAAATAGGTAAAATGACCAAAATGCCCCTCAGACCAACATCTCGGAATCGAATAATTTTCACATTTTCAGAACCCTCGTACTCTCACGAGTCTAACCATATAAAAATCTCCCAAATCGGAGGTCAATTGCCCACTCAAAACTCAATAATTAGGTCTATGAAGTTTCTTCCAATTTTCCCCCAAATTTTGACCTTGAATTCGAATTCTAATGATGGATTTAACTATATAATGATGAAATATAGCAAGAAGGGACCAAAGAAATGTTACCCAGTGATCTGCACTTCAACTCCCACTCAGAATCACCTTAAACCGAGCTCTCAATTGATTTTTGTAACTTATGAACTCAAACCCTCGAAATTTCTATTTCTGCCCAGGGATTTCCGCTTCTGCGGACAAGGGACCGCTTCTGCGGTCCCGCTTATGCGGAAAGTGAGCCGCTTCTGCGACTCTCACTAAACGACCACATCTGCTTCTGCGGTCCAGTCAACCGCTTATGCGGTTCCGCTTATGCGGATTATCCACCGCTTCTGCGGTTCCAACTAAAAGCCAAACGGCCGCATCTGCGGCTATTTACTCGCAGAAGCGAGGCCGCTCCTGCAGAATTTCCTCCGCATCTGCGACGCCTGGAAACTCTGCCCCAAACCGCTTCTGCGATGATCCAGCCGCTTATGCGGCTCCGCTTCTGCGGTTCCCAAGCCGCAGAAGCAAAAATACCAGAAGATGAAAAGAACCAGCTGCTGCAACACTTCAAAAAAATCTCCCTGTTAACCACCCGAAATCATCCCGAGGCCCCCGGGACCTCAACCAAAAGCACCAATACCACCTAATACCTTATTCAAACTTGTACCAATCCTTAAAACACCTAAAACAACACCGGAAGTCCGATTAAATCAAAGATTCTAGCCTAAGAACTTCAAATTCCAACAAAACACACTTTCGATCAAAAACCAAACCAAACCTCGCCCGAATGACCTAAAATTTTGCACACACATCCCAAATGACATGACGGAGCTACTGCAACTTCCGAAATTCCAGTCCGACCCTCGGATCAAAAACTCACTATCGGACCGGAAACTTCAAAAATTCAAACTTCGGCATTTCAAGCCTAAATGAGCTACGAGCCTCCAAAATACATTTCGAACACGCTCCCAACCCCGAAATAACCTAACGGAGCTAACGGAACCATCAGATTTCCATTTCGAGGTCTTCTTCACACTGTTCCGATTACGGACCTTTTTTCAATTCTTAAGCTCTCATTTAGGGACTAAGTGTCCCAAAACACTCCGAATCCCAACACCGAACGTCCCGGCAAACCAAAATAGCAGAAATGAACTTAGGGGAAGCAGTTAATGGGGGATCGGGGCATAAATTCCAAAAATGACCGGCCGGGTCGTTACATAACCTCTATGTCACTATCATGTGTTATGTATTCTTGTTGATTCTGTAAGCATAACATCACTTTCTATTGCTGTGTATGCCCAGGATTATCTAATGCCTAAGTACATAGGCTCTTTGGCAATTCCCCCAATCCCTGAACCCTTTGTATGACTTGTTTATGACTGTTTCCCAGCCCCTTCTCCCTCTTCTGTACTTTCTTAGCTCTTTAAAATTCTGTTGTCTTCACTTGCACTCTCTCTTAGACTTATGTTCCGCCCCCCTCTTGTGAGCCTTGCCTTGGGACCATTTGAGTTCCCTCTGAACTTGGACACTTGAGGGCTGGCACTTCCACACTGCACTTGTCCCCTACTCTGGTGATACAATTTGGGTGTGAGCACTGCGCGGAGTCCTATTGAGGCTCTTAGGGAACTCTGACACACTCAAATAGGTGAAAGGATTTGGATCAATGGTCTTTGAGTTGGTCTATCTCACAATTCAGACAGGAAGTCTGAATCAGGCTCTCCTTTGGTTGTACCTTTTTTTTTTTTACTTTTTTTGATATAATTTTATTCATTCTGGTTTGTAATAAGTTGTAATAAATGCTTGGGGCTGGCTAGTGGAAAAAAAAGGGTGGGTAACTATGCATGCAAAGGGTAGAAAATCATGCCTATAGGTCTATTACAATTCTGCATATGCAAATACATATAGAAATCATGCCTATAGGTCTATTACAATTCTGCATATTCAAATACATATAGAAATCATGCCTATAGGTCTATTCTAATTCTGCATACTCAATACACATAGAAATCATGCCTATAGGATTGTTATAATTCTGCATATTCAACTCCGCCTAGAAATCATGCCTATAGGATTGTTCCAATGCCATTCAAACTGCATTTAGATACCATGTCTATAAGGATCAACTTTTGCATTTAGATACCATGTCTATAAGGTTCAATTTCTGCATTTAGATACCATATTTATAAGTTTTAAAACAAGTCCTGCATCTAGAAACCACGTCTATAAGTGTCTAAAATCAGCAATATGTAGAAAACATGCCTATAGGAGTTTCTAAATGAATCTGATTCGCCTCACTCAGTGTTAGATATAAAATCAGTAATAATGGATGTTGTCAGTTGCAGAACTTGTAATCAATTCGTTTAAATTCAGCCTCTCTTTAATAATATGAATCCCTCGCTTAACCAAAGTTTAGCAAGCATGCCTATAGGGTTTTCAAACAATTCGTTTGAGTTTTAATGTCTTATTACCTTCTAAATTCAGTAGATATCATGTCTATAGGACCCCGTCGTAACACTTAGGCAAGCCATAGGGTAAAACTATAAACTGAATATGTTTTAACGATTACAACCAGTAGGCAAGCCTGATTCGGGCTTCTTATCTGAATTATGTAATGAGCCAGTCTGCCTCAACTCTTAAATTCTCTCTCACATTTAGTATTTAATCAGACCTAAACAGTGTTTGAAAGTCATGCTAATTATGTGCTTTTTTGTTCAAGGAGGTACAATTGAGCCCCTGTTTGTTTATATGTTTTCCCCCTAAAATGTGCAATATGTGTTTTGTATGTCGCCTTAGATTTTTTACCTTTCGAAACCTCAAATAAGCCCAATGTCCCTCCCCTTTTAGGATTAGTAGTCCTAAGTGCCTCTGGGACTGATAAGATTGGGGCGGGTAATAGCATGCAATAAGTAATCGAGACCATTCCGCGCTTTAATACCTTAACGGGATGGGAAGGGTAGATATGGATATGATGACCACGCGATAATGTCACGTGTAGCCCCTCATGAGGAGTGATTACCGGGCATTGTGTGGGCTGATCCATATTATTAATAAACCTAGGACCCCTCTCCCTTTATTCTTTATTTCTTTCTTTTCAGCATTTTAACTCTTTATTTTTTAAACTCAGCTTGTCTAATTACTCTTTCAAACCTTGTTTACTTTCAAACCTTTATATGATGAAATCCCCTCCTATTTGAGCCTTATTTGTTTATATGCTAATTGTCCCAAATTCACAGTAATTGTCTGGCCGGGAACTACACTAGTGGATTCTGAGGGGTGCCTAACACCTTCCCCTTAGAATAATTTCAAGCCCTTACCCTATCTCTGGTTATTCAAATCGAACTCTTCTGGTGTCCTAATGCACCCTAATCATTAGGTGGCGACTCTTTACTATTGCAAAACCCCTTTCCCAAAAGGAACGAGTTGTCCCTACCAAATGTCAAAAACCCGATTTCGCGAGAAAAAGGGAGCGCGACAGCATGGCGGCTCTGCTGGGGATTTTTTTCAGGCTTTTACCATTTCAGGCTATTATTGTGAATTTATGCTTCTTTATGCCCAATTATTTGTTTATTTCTTTTAAGCGTTCAATTTCCTTTTCAACTACAAAACTGACTTGTCTCTTTTTGTTTCTTTCCTTTACTGCTTTCCTTCATTTTCGCTTTAAATTATAAAACTGTTGTATTTACTGTTTTCTTAAACGTGCAAGTACATGACAACACACTACAACATTTTAGGCTTACAACCACCCCTGAAAAGTGTGGCCTAAGATGCCAAGAAGTGTAGTGTTTGGGCAAAGGCAACACTTTACGACTTTAGGCAACGCTTTTTGGGGGGTGGGCTGAAGTACCGTAACCTTTGACTATCGGCCACGCTTTGTAGGTGTTGCCTTAGAAGCCACGCTTTAAAAGTGTGGCCGATACGGTACAAAGGCCACACTTATATTTTCTCATATAGCCATGCTTTTATGACATAAGGCTACACTTATGAAGCGTGATCTTTGTCACGTTAAAGGCTACGCTTACAAAGTGTGGCTTCTAGAGCAACATTTATCAGTAAGAACGCCAGATTGACAATCCCTATGGCCACCCTTTTTAAGCGTGGCGATTTTGTCTACACTACAAAATTATTTTTCAAATACTTATATTACCCACAATTTTGTGGTTAAAAAACTACATTTGTTTGCATCAAATTTTGTTCTCACACACACACACACACATATATCTCAAACATTAAATTAGATAATAAGTAATAGAATAAAAATAATTCAAATGCATATACTTAAAATATATTTCAAGAAAGAAACATACTTTGTGTACTGTCTATAGTAATAAAGCATTGTTGGTTCAAGAGTTCACTAGCAAAGACGATCTACAAAACCAGATGTATTCATATTTATAGAATCAATAAAAATAAACATCCCAATTGTTCAAAAGGTCTTCACCAAACATGGCAGTAATAAGACTGGTCTCGGGACTAGAAACCAGTGACTTAATGGAGTCTAAGTCCGTCAAAGGAACTCCATATAGCCTCTCCATTGTCAGAACACGCTTAGTACTATATTGAGGGTAGACTTTTGGAGCAGTGGCCTGCTTAGTAAGTCCCATGGCTTCTAAATACCTCCTGAATGACTCAACATTTGCAGCCTCCTTCTTGAAGTCACTTCTTCTAGCATTGATTCTCGTATGTCTTTGACAAAAGCAACCTGTAATATAAAAGTTGCATGTTAGGAAACAAAAGCTTGACGCTATTACTTTGGGGCGGGATGGTGAGGAAGAGTGAGACAAATACAAAAGCAAAAATGTTATTTATACGGAAACATGCTCCAGTGTCCACAAGTTCACAACAACTAGTCATCAAAATTGAAATAGAGCAGCAATAGATAACAATTAGTAACCACAAAGAAGTATGATTCGAAAAATAGTAGTATGAAAGAAATA
>NW_017688289.1:0-5987 GCF_001879085.1 Nicotiana attenuata
AGATTTCAAACACATTCCAAGGATGCATAATGAGGTTGCTGACGCTTTGGCCACCTTGGCATCGATGTTGCATCATCCGGACCAGGCTTATGTGGACCCGTTACATATTCAGGTTCGAGATCAACATGCCTATTGTAACGTGGTGGAGGAAGAATTTGATGGTGAGCCATGGTTCCACGACATAAAAGAGTATCTCCGGATGGGAGTATACCCGACACAGGCTACAGGGGATCAAAAGAGAGCAATTCGACGCTTGGCAAGCGGATTTTTCTTCAGTGGAGGAGTGTTGTACAAAAGAACTCCAGATCTTGGGTTATTGAGATGCATAGATGCCAGACAGGCTACAGTTATCATGGCTGAGGTACATGCGGGAGTTTGCGGACCTCATATGAGTGGATACATATTGGCAAAGAAGATCCTCCGAGCAGGGTATTATTGGCTTACCATGGAACGGGATTGCATCAGTTTCGTGCGCAAATGTCATCAATGTCAGATACATGGAGATTTGATTCATTCTCCGCCCTCGGAATTGCATACAATGTCGGCACCATGGCCCTTCGTTGCCTGGGGAATGGATGTTATTGGACCGATTGAGCCAGCAGCATCAAATGGACATAGATTCATTTTGGTAGCTATTGATTATTTCACTAAATGGGTGGAGGCAAAAACCTTCAAATCTGTGACTAAGAAGGCAGTTGTCGATTTCGTGCATTCAAATATCATATGCCGGTTTGGGGTCCCAAAGATAATCATCACAGATAATGGTGCAAATCTCAATAGTCATTTGATGGCCGAGACATGTCAGCAGTTTAAGATCATGCACCGCAATTCCACTCCATATCGTCCTAAGGCAAATGGAGCAGTTGAAGCAGCTAACAAGAATATCAAGAAAATACTTCGGAAAATGATCGAAGGGTCAAGGCAATGGCATGAAAAACTACCTTTTGCATTGTTGGGTTATCGCACTACTGTCCGCACTTCAGTAGGAGCGACTCCTTATTCCTTGGTGTATGGAACCGAAGCAGTAATACCCGCAGAGGTTGAGATCCAGTCCCTCCGGATCATTGCTGAGGCAGAAATTGATGATGATGAATGGGTTAAAACCCGCTTGGAACAATTAAGTCTGATTGACGAAAAACGACTGGCAGCGGTATGTCATGGTCAGTTATACCAACAGAGAATGGCAAGAGCATATAACAAGAAGGTGCGTCCACGCAAGTTTGAAGTAGGGCAGTTGGTGCTGAGACGTATCCTACCTCATTGGGCTGAGGCAAAAGGAAAGTTCTCCCCAAACTGGCAAGGGCCATTTGTTGTAACCAGAGTGTTGTCCAATGGCGCTTTATATTTGACAGATGTGGAAGGAAAATGTGTAGAAATGGCTATCAATTCTGATGCAGTCAAGAGATATTATGTATGATTCTTTTGTCTTTGTGTACTTGATTGTATTTGACATATTTTGAAATTGAAATGACGAAGGCATTTTGTTCTGCTATCTAAACACTCTATCCCTTGTTACCCCTTTGAGCCTTAAATACTTTCTTGCATACCCCTCTTTCGGAATCAATAATCAAGCTCGTAAGGCCGAGCAGGGAAAGAAAATGGAGACATAAGAGAAAAAACCGTGAAAAAGGAAAAGAAAAGAAAAGAAAGAAAAAAAAAAGAGGAAGAAAAGAAAAAAGGAGAGAAAAGAAAAGAACAGTGAATGAAACAGGAAATAAAAAAAAAAAGAAAAGAAAAAAAGTAAAAGGAAAGAAAATAAAAGTGGAAGAAAAGGAAAGATCGCAACAATGAACGTAGTCGTTTGAACTACGTTTGACTTGATCCCGAAAGGGTACGTAGGCAGCCTCACTGAGGTTCAGTCATAACAAAAGAAAAATCCAAATAATCCCCGAAAGGAAACTGGGGCAGAAGTTATGGTTATTGCATGAGATATGATTCCGAAAGTTGTAATATCGGACCCACGTTTGAATTATTCTGAGCTTCTCTACCTTTCTTTCTAAACCCATCCAAAAGCCACATTACGGTCCAAAGAAAGACCTTCTGATCAATCTTAAGAAATGTCAATACAAGCAGGTAAAGTGATTTTGTTGGAGACAACACTCCAGTGCCAGAAGGAAAGTGATGAAATGAGAGAGTCTTATTGGTGAAAACCCTCACGGGCACCATAAGGCGAAGTGAGCTTGAAAGATATTAAAACGAGAGAGTCTTATTGGTGAAAACCCTCACGGGCACCATAAGGCGAAGTGAGTTTGAAAGATATTAAAATGAGAGAGTCTTATTGGTGAAAACCCTCACGGGCACTGTAAGGCGAAGTGAGTTTGAGAGATATTATTGGTGAAAACCCTCATGGGCATCGTAAGGCGAACATGAGTCTTCAGGTGTGCAAATACGAAAGACTGTGGTGGAAAGATGTTTGAAACATGGCGAATAAAGCAAAGTTTGGGTTCTGTCAAAAGTTGAGCGTAAGAGTATGAGGCAACAAATGTGGTAAGTAACAATTGATTTGTTGGACAGACTAGGCCGGGATCCGAAGTGCATGGCACGATCAATGGAATCAGCCTTTCCACTCAGATAAGTCTTGTCCTTTTCTCTTCATTGCCGCTCATTCATTTTCAGAGTTTTTCTATCCTCAACACCTTCGAGGTCATTGCATTTCATTCTCTTAAAATCTGTCTGTAAGACGTTTTAGTGTCAGTTCTGTTCAAAAACAAAAGAAGGATGTCAAAGCTAACTACAGCTTCCCAGTTAGATGGCACAACAAGTTGAGGACATGTCGAAAGGGAGTAAAACATGAAAGGTCAATAAAGTCAGGGGAATAATCAGACGTTTGCAAGGAAGAGGCAAGGTTCACAGGAAAGGAATAGGAACACCAAACAGTAACATGAAGTAAACATGGGGGTCATCGAGATTTAAGGATTGAAAGTCAACTGGAAATCGGGGCAAGCCAAAGCAAGTCCAGGAAGCAAGTCAGGGTGGATGTCAGAAGCGGGAGCATGGCCAACAAGAATGCCAGCAGCTAGTCACCATTTTACATTAACAAGGTTTCCTTTGATTGAAACAGGGGCAAAAATTTTCTTCGCCGTTGCTTTGTTGCAATCAGGCGCCCACCCGGAGAACAAGGGAATACTTTTCAAGTTTCAGCAATCAGGCGCCCACCTGGAGAACAAGGGAATACTTTTCAAGTTTTAGCAATCAGGCGCCCACCTGGAGAACAAGGGAATACTTTTTAAGTTTCAGCAATCAGGCGCCCACCTGGAGAACAAGGGAATATTTTCAGTTTCAGCAATCAGGCGCCCACCTGGAGAACAAGGGAATATTTTCAGTTTCAGCAATCAGGCGCCCACCTGGAGAACAAGGGAATAGTTTTCAAGTTTCAGCAATCAGGCGCCCACCTGGAGAACAAGGGAATATTTTCAGTTTTAGCAATCAGGCGCCCACCTGAAGAACAAGGGAATACTTTTCAATTTTAGCAATCAGGTGCCCACCTGGAGAACAAGGGAATACATTTCAAGTTTTAGCAATCAGGCGCCCACCTGGAGAGCAAGGGAATACTTTTCAAGTTTTAGCAATCAGGCGCCCACCTGGAAAACAAGGGAATACATTTCAAGTTTTAGCAATCAGGCGCCCACCTGGAGAACAAGGGAATACATTTCAAGTTCAGCAATCAGGAGCCCGCCTGGAGAATAGAGGCACATATTGCAAATTGCAGCAGTCAAACATCACCCGGAGGAATGGTGAAACATCTACAATCAATGCAAGGCAACAACGCAAGAATACCAGTGGAAAGATACAAGTTCAAGGCAACACAAAGAGCAAGTTAGAAGACATAGATAGAAATCTTTGTAATTCATAGATCATAGCTTAGACTAGCTTCTTTTTATCTTGACACGGTGTAATAAGGAGGTCAGCGAGCAGTAGCAGCAACAACAACAGTGAAATTACAGCTCCTGGTAGTCCCAGCTACCAAACCTTCCCGAACTACACTGACCTGATTCCTGTTTAGCCCAGGATATGTAGGCAACCTCTGAAGCAGGGTGCGGTCAAGCTTTTTCAAAATTGCTTCACACGGAATATGCAGACAGGCAAAAATCGTTCGTCTCTGCTCACTTGTCTTTGCACGAAAACTCTTCGTGTTTCCGGGCAAAGAGGGGCAGCTGTGAGCACGTGATTTTTGCTCTAAGCAGTAATTCCCAAAATTTCAAACAAAACAATTTTTTCTAGTATTTTTTGTGAATTTTGTGGCATTCTTTGGTAATTGTTGCATTTTTCATTTGTGCATTTTAATCCATATGAAAATACCAAAAATATGCATTGGCATTTAGGAATTTAATTTCACAGTTTTAGTATTAATTAGTTTTAGAATAGAATATAAAGAAAATTGCAAGAAAATAGTTCATTGCATTATTAATTATTGCATTTGTTTTAAATAGAGTTATAAGTAATTCTAGGAGTTAAATAGTGTAATTAGGTCTGTGCTTTGTTTTAGCATTTTATAAAATCAAAAAAAAATAATAAATAAATACAAAAAATACAAAAAAAAAGGGGAAAAGAAAAAGAGAAAAATTCAAAATGGTCTTGAGTAAAGACCAAATTTGGGCCAAAATCAGGTAGCCCAAACAATTCCCACGTCCAGGCCCAAACACCCTGCCCGGTCCAATTGCCTCACGTTCAAAACGACGTCGTTTTGACGTCGTTTAATCACGGCCGTCTATTTCCTCAAATCCAATGGCCACGATTAACTCTCAAAATGGAATAAAACTGTCCGAATTATACACAAAAAATCAAAACATAACTCCTCTTCCTCGTACCAACCCGTCCCCTGTAACGCCGGTGCCGGCCACCCTCCTCCGCCCTAGCCCCACCGTCCCTCCGCCGTCCGCCGCCGGCCGGAAATCGCCGCCGCCGGCGGCGAAGCTCCAATGACCACCAAAATTACACCCTGGAACCACTGTCTCCTCCTCTTTCCAAATCCCCAAATATCATCCCTCAATTCCTAGCCAAACCTCTCGAATATTGGATCGAATTTTCCGGCCATGACACAAACTTGTCCAAACCACCCCAAATTAACACTACTCAACCGCCATCACCTCCTCTTTCAAACCCCTTAAGCCTCGCCCTTCAAATCCGACCAGAACATCTCGAATATCGGATTGAATTTTCCGGCCAAAACCCAAAGTATGCCAAATTATCCCAAATTGATACCCTAGGTTCATCTGAGTCTCCTCTATCCAACCCTCATAGCCATTAGTCTCGAATCTGCCCGGAACGTTACGAATTTTAAATCTCAATTCCGGCAGAACCCTAACTCAGAAAATCTTGGGGATTTCGGACCGTAATTTCCCTAATCATGTGTGTTCTTTTGAAAAACACACGATTAGGGATGTTACGTGTCAAGAATCCCGGAGGATTCAAACAACAAATGGCCAGTTGGAATTCATCCCATAGTCAGTCGAATGATCAGTAAGTGTTGATTCTGTCTTTGACTAAGTGTATATTTTCATCTCGTTCTTGTAATTGTTTTTAGATTCAGCTTAATTTTGTTGGCTCAATTTAATCTTGCTCTGTTAAACCTTAGGTTTCAGTTTTAATTTCTTTTCGTTTTGAATCTGTCCTGCTAAGTGCTTGCTTTTAGTTTATGATTCATTAGTCATCTTGATCAATTCTGTTAGGATTCGTTGGTTGTAATTTTTGTTCTTGTTTGAGTTAATCTGGTCAGCTAGTCTCGTTTAATCAGTTGTCATCATTAATAATGCCTTAATTCAGTGTTTAGCATTGTAAAGTTTTTAGTTTAGGATGGTCTGGTTTAGCTCAGTAATTCCAAGAGGGTTCAAGGGGTAGTATAGGCATGGAAAAGGGTAGTTTCACTAAGATTGGTAATTGTTGAAGTAAAGTAAGGGTAGAATTGGAATTGTAATGGGCATAGAACCTTCTAGGATGGACTATAGTGTAGGTTCTAATAAACTTAAGGGAGTTACTTGTGTAACAAG
>NW_017688290.1:0-767 GCF_001879085.1 Nicotiana attenuata
TAGTAAAAGTCTTTAGAGAACTAAAAAGTTTAGTAATTGTTTTGGTTATTTTTTTAACTTGATTACTTATTCTTTTTTTACATTTTCTAGCTTACTTTTTGTCATTTATCACCTATATCACCTTACTTTTTATTGGCTTTATTTTTTACTATTTTTTTTTATTGCATTTACCAACTACTAGAATTTACCACTTGTTTTGCCAAATACTTATCTTGTTACATTCAACTCTGAATAAAAAACAGTTTAACAATCTCTTCAGCATCTATAGATATTAAATTGATTAGGTGCACTCTTTGGCTATATTAACAATCTCTTCACTTGAAAATTTCATAGTCATCCATAGACTTCTATCATATTTCTTTAAATTTGTATTCAAAGAAAAACAAGAAAATGTTGGCTAAGACATGCTTATTGGGTGTAGAAGGGAGTTCGTGGAAAGCAAAGATAGTGAAGGAGAAGTCGAAATACTTCATATGTGAAAGAGAGTGGCCAGATCAAACACTCGAGCACCAGGTCAATTTGCTCTTTTTACTAGTTAATAAATGTAACTTTTAGGAAAAAGAGCAAATTTCCTGGGGCTCGAGTTTTTGAAGTGGCCAGTCTCCGTCACAGATGAAGTATTTTGGACTTCTCCTTCACTATCTTTGTTTCCCACGAATTCCCAGATGCACACCAGTAAGCATGTCTTTGGCCAATATTTTCTTGTTTTTTTCTTATGAAAGAAGACGGTAGTTGCTAAAAAAATTATAGTACTAAACTTCGTCAAC
>NW_017688290.1:5372-5987 GCF_001879085.1 Nicotiana attenuata
TGAATCCAACACAAAAACTTCAGCTTATCAGGTGCCGAAGTTTTTGGAAATATACTAAAAAACTTCAGCACATTCGGCCGAAGTTTTTTGAAAAAGATTTAAGACAAAAACTACTGAATCCAACACAAAAACTTCAGCTTATCTGGTGCTGAAGTTTTTGGAAATATACTAAAAAACTTCAGCACATTCGGCCGAAGTTTTTTGAAAAAGCTTTGAGACAAAAAGTTTAGAATGTTTTGGTATTTTTTTAACTTGATACTTATCTTTTTTTACATTTTCTAGCTACTTTTTGTCATTTATCACCTATATCACCTACTTTTTATTGGCTTATTTTTTACTATTTTTTTTATTGCATTTACCAACTACTAGAATTTACCACTTGTTTTGCCAAATACTTATCTTGTTACATTCAACTCTGAATAAAAAACAGTTAACAATCTCTTCAGCATCTATAGATATTAAATTGATTAGGTGCACTCTTTGGCTATATTAACAATCTCTTCACTTGAAAATTTCATAGTCATCCATAGACTTCTATCATATTTCTTTAAATTTGTATTCAAAGAAAAACAAGAAAATGTTGGCTAAGACATGCTTATTGGGTGTAGAAGGGAG
>NW_017688291.1:0-5986 GCF_001879085.1 Nicotiana attenuata
ATATATATATATATATATATATATATATATATATATATGGATCGGGCTGCACGCTGCTGCGTTATATGGATCAGGCTGCACACCGCAGCGATATGTTGGATCGGGATGCATGCCGCAACGATCTCCGGAGTATATACACCCCCCAGTGAGCGCAGTTGATAATATATCAGACTGCACGCCACCGTGGTTATTATACGGTACCTATTGAGCGTGAGGGCTGAGTATGAGTGCTGGTTGATGAGAGTTGAGCCGTGAGGGACTGAGAGGCTGGCCGAGGGGCTATATATGAGTGAACTTGCCCGAGAGGCTATATATTTGATGGATACTTTCCCGAGAGGCTATATACATGAGCGATACTTCACCCCGAGAGGCTGTATATATATATGGGTGATACTTCGCCCGCAGGGCTATATATGAGTGATACTCTGAGGGGCCTTTTTACAAAATTACTGTTTTCACTCCTCTTCTTTTATATTGAGCCTCTATTGAAAACTGTTGAACAAAGATGCTTTTATATGTTTTTCACTGAAACTGGAGTTTCACGAGATATCTTGACTGGGATACTGATTTGGCCTTTGTTATTTTTCACTGAGACTTTATATTGTGAACTTTATGTGATACTGCTCGTAACTGCACTCAGCCTTTATTTACCTTTATTACTTACTGAGTTGGTGTACTCACATTACTNTATGAGGCTGAGTGTTGGCCAGTCAAGAACTCGCACGTGCAGAAGATGAGAGTAGCAGAGATGAGGATGTTGAGATGGATGTGTGGGTGTACCAGGGGAGATAGGATTGAGAATAAAGCTATCCGGGACAGACTGGGAGTAGCCTCCGTGGAGGACAAGATGCGGGAGTCAAGGCTGAGATGGTTCGGACATGTTAAGAGAAGAAGCATTGATGCTCCTGTCAGGAGGTGTAAGAGATTGGCCATGGAATGTTTAAGAAGAGGTCGAGGTAGGCCTAAGAAGTACTGGGGAGAGGTGATTAGGCAGGACATGGCGCTGCTTCAGCTCACCGAGGACATGACCCTTGATAGGAAGGTGTGAAGGTCGAGGATTAAGGTAGAAGGTTAGTAGATAGTTTGTCGTCGTTCGCCGATATTCTTAGTAGCATGCATGTCTCTTCATATGCTTAGATTTTTTATTATGTTATGTGGTTTTGCTCGCCTCAGGTATTGTATTCTCTATTCCTATTATTTGGCACTACGTATCCTTTATCCCTCCCTTTTCTTTCCTCTTACATCTTTCTTCCTTACTTGCTTTCCTCTTCTTATTCTTGCCCTTCCTGAGCCGAGGGTCTATTGGAAACATCCTCTCTACCTGCATTAGGTAGGGGTAAGGTCTGCGTACAAACTACCCTCCCCAGACCCCTCCTGTTGGGATCAAACTGGGTATGTTGTTGTTGTTGTTAATTGATTTTTCCTACCTTATTTATGCAACCGTGTATTTCAAAATTCTGCCCTTAAGTAACTTTTATGTATTTACCCCTAACTGTATGCTTTGTACAAGATGTTTATTTGATTTCTTCCCTTAAATAGTTTTCCCGTTTGAATCTGAGTTCCTTAATTAATGGAAGTCTTGTGTGATTGATTCTTGATTGATATTCCGTTCCTTAACTATTTTCTTACCTTATTTCTACCTGATTTTCACACTATAAATGCACGACTCTTTTATTAAGACGGACTCATTCATAGTCTCTCAGAACTCACACTTATACACAATAGTATTCTCTCTTCTTGTCTTGACTGTGGCCTGTTTACAAGACTTACTGCTTTTCTCTATTTGTTTCTTTGAAACTAGTATGTGCCGATTTAAGCTTAAGCACCACAACAATATGTTTATTTACTGCTTTTGTATCCATGTCTACTTACTGTTTCTGTATAGTTCAACACTCAAATTATCATGCTGATTTCTTTCTGCATGTTTCTATTATGAATCCCAAACCCCTGCCCCTATGTGTTTGAGCTATGGCTTAAGGCATGGCAATATGCAAATTATTGTCCATGAATTAAACTTGATCCCTTGGGATCCTAGCCCCTAATAGTGTGTTCTAACAGGCTTATGGGTGATCTAGAAATCTCCACTACTGGGTATGCCCACAGCCTGCTCTTGCCTCTTTCAATTTCCCTATTCCCCCCTGAACCCCTTATGTGTACTTATTTGTAGCCTCTCCCCCTTTAGAATTCTGTTTCTGCACTTGCACACTCTCTCAGTATTTAAGTTCTGCCCCCTTCTTGTGAGCCTTGCCTTGGGACCCTTGAGCTCCCTCTGAACTTGGACACTTGAGTGCTCGCCTTTCCATACTGCACTTGTGTTAATCTGGTAATACATTTGGGTGTGAGCATTGCCTGGAGTCCCTTTGAGGCTTTTAGGGAACTTTGACACATCCAAATGGGAGAAAGGCTTTGGATCATGATCTCTTGGAGTTGGTTTACCTCATATTTCAGACATGAAGTCTGAATCAGGCTCTCCTTGGTTGTACTTTTAATTTTTGATGTATTCTTTTACTTTATTTTTGGGCTGTAATAATTTGTAATAAACTCTTGGGGATGGCTAGTGAAAAAGGGCGGGTAACTATGTATGCAAAGGGTAGATACCATGTCTATAGGCATTTCTGAATTCTGCATTCTCTCATATAGATACCATGTCTATAGGTATTTATGAATTCTGCATTTCTCACATAGATGCCATATCTATAGGTATTTCTGAATTCTGCATTTCTCACATAGATGCCATGTCTATAGGTATTACCGAATTCTGCATTCTCTCATATAGAAATCATGTCCATAAGTATCTGGAAATCGAAAATCTGCATATGCATATAGAAAATATGCCTATAGGTCATTCTGAATCTTGTATATCCATTCTTTTTCTAGCAATCATGTTCATAGGTCTTAAACAATCAACTGCAATTAGATATTATGTTCATAGGCATTAAATGAAATTCAGCATCTAAATATCATGTCTATAAGGCTTCTGTATTTTCACCATGTCTATAAAAGGGCTTAAAATCAACTACGCTTAGAAAGCATGTCTACAGGAATAACCTAACAAATCTGAGCCGCTTCATTCACATAGGGATATAAAAATCAATAATAAGGGTATCGTCAGTTGCAGAGCTAATAATCAGTTTGTTTAAACCTGGCCTCTCTTTTAATAATCTGATTTCCACACTTAGGCAAGCCTTAGGGTAAAATTATAAACTGAATATGTTTTTATCAACTACAACCAGCAGGCAGGCCTGATTCGGGCTTCTTATCTGAATTATGTAATAAATCAGTCTGCCTCAACCTTTAAGTTCTCGCATGTTTAATGTTTAATCAGACCTTAACTAGTATGTGCAAGTCATGCTAAATTATGTTCTTCTTTGTGTAAAGGAAGTATATCTGATCCTTCTTATTTGTTATGTACTTTCCCTCAATTTGCTATACATGCTTTTGTATGTTGCTTTAGAAGTTTTACCTTTAAAACCACAAATAAGCCTAATATCCCTCCCCTTTAGGATTAGTAGTCATAAATACCTCCGGGACTGATAGGATTGGGACAGGTAATAGCATGCAATAAGTAAACGAGACCATTACGCGCTTTAATACCTTAACGGGGTGGGAAGGGTAGACATGGATATGATGACCACGCGATAATGTCATGCGTAGCCCCTCATTGGGGAGTGATTACCGGGCATTGGATATCCACCTAGGTTGAAGTCATGACCCTAGTCTCTTTAACCATTTGAAAATCAACAACAAAAATATTTTCCTTAGTTTCAATCATTGCAATCTTTAGAGTAAAGTTAGAAGTAGAAATCAAGCCCAAACTTGTGGAAGTATAATTAGACTCAAAGCTTGCATCTAGCTTAGATATAAACCTAATTCCAGTCATTAACTCCCTGTGGATTCGATCCCGACCTAGTTGGGTTTAAACTGCATCGACCACCCTCGCTATTCAATAGTAGTGTAGGCTTGGATCCGATCAATTTTTGGCTCCGTTGCCGGGGAGTTAGACTGTCTTTGCTATATATCTAAGTATTTGTGTGTTTTGTTTCTCTTTCCTTCCATTTTTCTAATTTTGTGTGTGAATTGCTTTTAGGTACCAAATGGCTCTTAACAACGAAGCCCTCGGGAATATACCATGGGGTGGAGGTAGATGACGAACAAGTGGATGGGGTTCATCTTTAACCTCAAG
Source organism: Nicotiana attenuata (assembly GCF_001879085.1). Classification (NCBI taxonomy): domain Eukaryota; kingdom Viridiplantae; phylum Streptophyta; class Magnoliopsida; order Solanales; family Solanaceae; genus Nicotiana; species Nicotiana attenuata. The sequence goes on from NW_017688291.1 coordinate 4,184, forward strand.
TACAAAGGAGAGGCCGCCCGTCTAATGACAACATCCCAAACCCTCCCCTACCTCCTCTAAGGGCAGCACACAAGGTGTTACCCAACGAAGGCTATGCAAGTGCAATAGTCCCTCCCGCGATTAGGGCGGGCAACCTCAAATAACAAATTTCATGCTTACACTATTGGAACAGAGGGGTTTCTTCAACGGAGCTCCACACCAAAATGCCTACAAGAATCTCAAAGGTTTTGTTGACACATGCTGGGGGGAGCAAGCAGACTAATGTCTCCGAGGATGCATTGAGGTTAAGGATTTTCCCATTTTATCTAAGGGGGAAGGCTTTGGATTGGCTAGAGAGGTTACCCAACCATTCCATACACACTTTGGAAGTTGGCCGAGAAGTTCATCGCAAAGTTCTTTTCTTCGGGACATATGGCAAGGCTAAGATATGAAATCATTTATTTTAATACAAGAGCCAAATGAACTGTTACATGTGATTTGTGAGAGGTACCAGACAATGGTAAAAGAGTGCCCGAACAACGATATGAATGAGGCCATGATCCAACAGACCTTCTACAGGGGAATCAACACAACAAACCAATGTGTGGTTAACCAACTCGCCGAGGGGAACTTCATGAACATGCCATATGACAAAGCTTGTGAAATACTTGATGACATGGTGGATAACTCTTCGGTGTGGCAAAGTAGAGCCAATATGCCACAAGGTGACCCTAATGTTATTCACCTACACAAGAAGCTACATGACCACGGGCAAGCTATAGCCGAGTTGATAACTACCATGAACCAATTGGCCAAAGCTCAGGTTCAACAAGTTCAAGGGCTAAAACAAGTGAGTGCCATGGAAGGAGTGAACATGATGGTCAACAAGAGAAGGCAACGAGGTCAACAAGTTCAAAACAATCCGGATGAATTTGAGCAAAGTGGTAGTGGGTACAATCAAGATGATGCATATGATGATCAAAGTGAAGAGTTTCAATATGTCAACAATTATCAAGGTCAACAGAGCAATGCTCCGAATCAAAAATAGTGGAGATCACAGGGAAATAAAGGAAATTGGGGTAATCAAGGTCAACAAGGAAATTGGAATAGTGGCAACAACCATCAAAATTGGGGTTATCAAGGAAATCAAGGCAATTGGGGTGGCAACAATAATAGTAATTGGGGAGGCAATAACAATCAAGGTGGTTGTGGTAGTTCTAGAAATCGTATCCAAATATTTGTGTAGGTTAGTTGAGTGTTGGAGGCTATAAATTTTGGTTCCTACTTTCGAACTGAAAGAAAATGGTTAAAAATAAACCAAAGTCCATTGTGTAAGGCTTTAAGCATGTTTTCTTCTTTTTGGAATTCAACTAGAAAGAATTCAAACCAAAAGTCTATTAGTGGAAGGTCTTCTGTAGGCTTCCGGAGTGTAAGTAGTTTAGAGCGTAGTATTTGATGGCCCACTTTACTTCCGAAAACTTTAACTATGACGGAGAATTTCAATGGGGTATAGAGATGGGACTTATCAGCTGATGTGAGGGGTATAAAGGTGTCGTGGTTAAGGTTATTTGTAGTTTCGTCTATAAGATCAATATTTTATGGAATTGGTGGCATGTGGGAAAAATTGGTTATTTGCAAGCAGTGTTTGTGCGAATGTTAAAGGTGTAGAAGTTTTGGAAATATGATTTTGATTTTGAGGTAGTGTCAATATGCATGGAGCTTAGATCTAGTGGTTCAGATTGTGGGGTGGTGGTGTTGTTCATATTGCTAGATAGATAATTTTGTGTCTGTGTGTAGGTTATTAGAGTTATGACTGATAAAAAT
>NW_017688292.1:0-603 GCF_001879085.1 Nicotiana attenuata
ATGTTTTGCAAATCAATGAGACAACCCAATAGCACGGAGGTGTGTTCACTTATGGACATTGTCACATCTGTGATAGTGGATGACACAAGTTCCATGATAAATGTTGAAGATCCTCTTGAGGCCGTGCTTCTTAACATGGATGTCGATGATGATGCTAGTAGAGTGGAGTGCGTGAATGCATTGCATGGTATGGGTTCATATTCATATGAGCCTAGGAAGTTATCTTTGGATCTTGAAAACCGCAAAACTCCACCAACTAAGCCATCCATTGAGGAGCCACCGGTGTTGGAGTTGAAGCCACTTCCTCCACACCTCAGGTATGAATTTTTGGGCTCTAATTCAACTCTTCCAGTTATTCTTTCTTCTTGCCTTACTAACTTGCAGGTTGAGGCCACTCTGGGGGTGCTTCAAAGGCGAAAAAGGGCAATAGGATGGACTCTGGCGGACATTAGGGGAATAAGCCTCGCATTTTGCATGCATAAGATCATCTTGGAGGAGGATGCAAGGTCTTCCCTTGAACATCAACGAAGATTAAATGAGGCGATGCAAGAAGTGGTAAAGAAAGAGGTTATCAAGTGGCTTGACGCCGGTGTGGTTTATCCA
>NW_017688292.1:4644-5986 GCF_001879085.1 Nicotiana attenuata
TCTTCCCCTCAAAATATCCATACCCATCCCCATTAACCTTCACTGAGAACTTTGTTGTTGTTACACATGCCATGATCAACTGAATAAACTTTGGAGGAAAATCATAACCCTTTAACATTTCTTCAATAAACTCCCATTGTACCATATCATATGCCTTCCTTAGGTCAATCTTCATTAGATATCTAGGTGTAGTTTTCCTATTGTAATGTCTTAGTAAGTCGCTGCACATAAGGACATTATGAACTAATGACCTTCCCTTCACAAATACTGCTTGATTTCCACTTACTATGATAGGAAGCACCTGAGTAAGCATGTTACAAAGAACCTTCGAAATACACCTGTAGAGTACATTACAACATGATATAGGTCGAAATTGGCTAGCTTCTGTTGGATTAGTCACCTTAGGTATCATAGTTGCATTTAGTTGATTGAGCATTTGTTCCATTGCTGAAGAACTCTATCACTGTATCAGTGATACCCTTGCCAACCACTCTCCATGCATCATTGAAGAATCCTGCTCCATATCCATCAGGCCCGGGACTCTTATTAACATTGGTACTGAATATTGCTTTCTTGACCTTCCAGGTACTGTGCCAGAGTGGTTGCAAGCAGGGAAGAAAATATTTCGGAAGACATTCAACTTTGAGGCTCGAGGGTGGTTGACATTTGTATGCAGTCGGCTTGACCCGTCTACCCACGATCAGACTATTCCACTTACCCGGGCGGTTCTTGTTGCATCTATTATGGCCGGGTACCCTATCAATGTGGGCAATGTGATGTCCCGTGTGATTTTTGCTGTAGGGCAAGAGCATGACCGGAATTATCCTTTTCCCAACACCATTTCAATGTATTTCCGGGACCTGGAGGTGGAGAAGAGGAGATATGATATCAAGACCAAGCCTGTGGCTCCTTACTCTTGGTACAGTATGCAGGGTCCGGACAACTCTAAGTGCAAGAACTACCAGCCGCCTACCTCTGCCCCAACTGGCCAGTCTGAGGAGCTAGTTGCGGTAGAGCCTTCTACCGAGCCCTCCACCATACCTGCTGCCACTACAGTTGAGGACTTGCCTCCAGGACCTTCTTCTACTGTTGGTCCCAGTACTTCAGTTGGCCCGGGAGTGCCATCTTCCAGGACTCATCCCTTCACTGCCATTAGCTGAGCCAGACATTGGCTAGCTTGAACAACTGGATGTAAGCTGCGACATCCAAGTTGTCCACCTTGTCTTCCACTATTCAGACCCAGTCAGCACCTCAGCCAGCTCCGATTCCTCAGTCCATTGAGGACACTTTGAAGAAGCTCCTGGAGAACCAGGAAAAGATTATGAAGACACATGCTACTTTG
>NW_017688293.1:0-629 GCF_001879085.1 Nicotiana attenuata
CACGGTTTTTGTTCCGGGAGATCCTCGGTTTTTGTTCCGGGATTTGGAAAGAAAAAGCTCCACGGTTTTTGTTCCGGGAGATCCTCGGTTTTTGTTTCGGGATTTGGAAAGAAAAAGCTCCACGGTTTTTGTTCCGGGAGATCCTCGGTTTTTGTTCCGGGAGATCCTTAGTGAAGGAATTTCCACTTCTGCAGGTATGACCGCTTCAGTACCGTAAACTAACAAGTACGGTGTTGCTCCAATTGATGTATGCACTGTGGTACGATATCCAAGTAATGCGAAGGGTAACTTTTCATGCCATTGCCGGGAGCTTTGAATCATCTTTCTCAAAATCTTCTTGATGTTTTTATTTGCTGCCTCGACAGCACCATTGGCTTTTGGCCGATAGGGAGTTGAGTTTCTATGCGTTATCTTGAATTGTTCACATACCTCCTCCATCAGGCGACTATTCAAGTTAGCTGCATTGTCGGTAATAATAGTTGCAGGAATGCCAAAACGGCAAATGAGATTGGAATGCACAAAGTCTACCACAGCTTTCTTGGTGACTGACTTGAGAGTGATGGCCTCAACCCATTTTGTGAAATAGTCAATTGCTACCAGTATGAACCTATGCCCATTCGAAGCTTTCG
>NW_017688293.1:5242-5986 GCF_001879085.1 Nicotiana attenuata
TCTACTTTTGTCTCAGGTTTCTTCTCAAGCTCAGTTTTAACAGTTTCATTCTTCTTCTCCCCTTTTGCTTGCTTCGGGGGTACCTTGGGCTTCTTTTCTGAATCAGCAATAGCAATTATGGCTTTCAAAGCCGGGTCAAACTCCCTGTCTTCACAAATCATACCGATTACCGGCCCATTGTTGTGAGCGGGCAACGGGTTATTAGTCACATTCGGGGTTTCCTCATCCCTCAACACTATTTTCCCTTGTTCAATCAAATCTTCCACAGCCTTCTTCAATGTCCAGCAGTTATCAATACTATGCCCTTCGGCTCCTGAATGGTAAGCACAATGGACCCCTCGTTGATAAGATGAAGACTCTGGGTTTTGCCTGTTTTGGGGAATAGGCTGCAGCAAATTCATCTGGACGAGTTTTGGGAACAAACTGGAATAAGATTCACCGATTGGCGTGAAATTTTGTCTCCTGGGCGGCTCTCGGGGACGAAAGTTATTTTGCAGTGGCCGGGGATTATATTGGTTCTGGTAAGGAGGTTGATTTCTTTGGAATGGGGGTGGATTTCGGTTAGCTTGTGGTTGTGGTCGGCTAAAAGGTTGTGCATTCATGACCGCATAAGGCGCAGGAGCATAGGCCATACCAGTATGAGGGTAGTAGTGTTGAAGGGTTCTTTCAGAGAATACCGGTCTAGGAGCTCGATACCTTCTTTCTCCTGATGCCGCCATCGCTATTTCTTCTTTCTTTTTGCCT
>NW_017688294.1:0-3742 GCF_001879085.1 Nicotiana attenuata
GTGCCCAATGTGGATGGGCTTCGGGAGTTAATATTAGAGGAGGCCCACAGCTCGCGGTATTCCATTCATCCGGGTGCCGCGAAGATGTATCAGGATTTGAGGCAGCAATACTGGTGGAGGAGAATGAAGAAAGATATAGTGAGTCATGTATCTCGGTGTCTCAACTGTCAGCAGGTCAAATATGATCATCAGAGACCCAGTGGTGTACTTCAGCGGATAGATATTCCCGAGTGGAAGTGGGAGAGGATTACTATGGATTTTGTGAGTGGTCTCCCTCGTACCTCGAAGAAGTTTGATTCGATTTGGGTGATTGTGGATCGGCTGACCAAGTCCGCGCACTTCATTCCGGTGTGTACTACCTATTCTTCGGAGCGGTTGGCAGAGATTTTCATCCGGGAGATTGTTAGGTTGCATGGGGTCCCAGTTTCTATCATCTCGGATAGGGGTACTCAGTTTACTTCCCAGTTTTGGAGGACTTTTCAGCGAGAGTTGGGTACACAGGTAGAGTTGAGCACCGCATTTCATCCTCAGACGGACGGACAGTCCGAGCGTACCATTCAGATATTGGAGGACATGTTGTGTGCCTGTTATTGATTTTGGAGGTTCTTGGGCTGAGTTTTTGCCACTTGCAGAGTTCACGTACAACAACAGCTATCAGTCCAGCATTCAGATGGCACCGTATGAGGCCTTATATGGGAGACGGTGTAGGTCTCCGGTTGGTTGGTTTGAGCCCGGCGAGGCTAAACTATTGGGGACAGAGTTGGTTCAGGATGCCTTAGAGAAGGTGAAAGTGATCCAGGAGAGACTTCGTACAGCTCAGTCGCGTCAGAAGAGTTATGCGGACCGGAAGGTTCGAGACGTATCCTACATGGTGGGCGAGAAGGTCTTGTTGAAGGTTTCGCCTATGAAGGGCGTTATGAGATTTGGAAAGAAAGGAAAGTTGAGTCCACGGTTCATTGGTCCTTTTGAGATACTTAGGAGAGTTGGGGAGGTGGCCTACATGCTTGCTTTGCCACCCAGCTTGTCGAGAGTTCACCCAGTATTTCACGTTTCTATGCTTCAAAAGTATGTTGGGGACCCGTCCCATGTGTTAGACTTCAGCACGGCTCAGTTGGATGATGACTTGACTTACGATGTGGAGCCAGTGGCTATTTTGGGTCGTTAGGTTCGGAAATTGAGATCAAAGGATATAGCTTCGGTAAAGGTGCAGTGGAGAGGTCGGCCCGTTGAGGAAGCTACTTGGGAGACTGAGCAGGAGATGCGGAGCAGATATCCTCACCTATTTGAGACCTCAAGTATGCTTCTCGACCCGCTCGAGGACGAGCGTTTGTTTAAGTTGGGGAGGATGTGACGACCCAACCCGTCGTCTCATGTATTATAGCCCCGTTTCCCCCATTTATTGCTCTTTCATGTTTTATTATCAGCAACGGGTGAGTTAGAGTCTAATTGAATTGGTTTGGATAGGAAATGAGACACTTAGTCTCTATAAGGAAGGTTTGGTTTGGAAAAGTCAACCGAACGTTGACTTATTAGTTAGAAGGCTCGGATGTGAATTCCGGTGATTCGGTTAGCTTCGGGAGGTGATTTGTGACTTAGGAGTGCGATCGGAAGTGATTTCGGAGGTCCGGAGTAGAATTAGGCTTGAATTGGCAAAGTTGGCATTTTGGCGAATTCCGGTGGATGGGTGAGAATTTGATCCGAGGGTCGGAATGGAATTCCGAGAGTTGCAGTAGCTTCGTTAGGTGATTTTGGATATGTCTGCAAATTTTCAGGTCATTCGGACGTCGTTTGGTCGGGTTTTTGATCGAATGCGTAATTCGGAAGTTTTTAAGAAACTTAGGCTTGAATTCGATGTGATTTGATGGTTTTAGCGTTGTTTGATGTGGTTTGATGATGGGAACAAGTTCGTATGATGTTTTGGGATATGTTGGTGCCTTTGGTTGAGGTCCCGGGGGCCTCGGGATGATTTCGGATGGCTAACGGAGGTTTTGAACTTTGAAAATGTTGCAGAAAATTGCCCAGCTGTTGCAGACCAAAATTGGTCTTCGCGTTCGCGTCTGTAGGCACGTGTTCGCGGAAGGTAAAATCTTAGACCATCGCGATCGCGTGGGAAGGCCTCGCGTTCGCGTAGAAGGGCCTGGGGGCCCAGCCTAGTTTGTTCATCGCGTTCGCATGCGGAGTATCGCGTTCGCGTAGGAGGGTAAGCTGGACTATCGCATTCGCGTTTGTAGTATCGCGTTCGCGTAGGGTAATATTTTTGTCAACGAAATTTGTTCAATGTGAACGCGGGGGGTTGACCGCGTTCGCGAAAGGAAAAACCTGGGCGTCCAGAGGGGTTTTTATATTATTTTAACCGCGATCCCATTCCTTATATCCTCCATTGTTAACCTTCTTAAGAGCTTTGGGCAAGAAATTTTGAGGGTTTTGACTGAGAATCGAGCGGAGGTAAGTTCCTTGGCTTAATTACTCGAGTTTATGGTAAATTTATCATAGAAATCAGTGGAAATTCATCAAAATGGGGTAAGTTAGGGCTTGAGAAATTAGGATGTAAAAAATGGAATTTGGAGGGCCAAACGAACTCCGATTTTGGTAAATTTTATATGTACGGACTCGTGGCGAGACGAGAAATCCGGTGATGTAAATTTCGTAATTTTTCGAGAAGTGGTCCCGGGGCTCGGGTTTTGCCAACTTCGTGAATTTTGCTGTTTTTCGAGTCTTTTCGATTGGGTTATGTTTCTTTAGCCTATTGTAATGTATTCGTTGTGGTTTTAATCAGATTCGGCGTGCGAAGAGGTTGATTCGAAAGGCAAAGGCATAGCAAGCTAGACTTGTGGCCGGCTTGAGGTGAGTAATAGATGTAGATGATGACCTGAGGGTTTGAAACCCCGGTATATCACACTGTGACGCTATATTGAGGCGAGACACGTACTCTATGACGAGTGCGGGGTCGATAGTGACTGGGGATCTTGACCAAGCCTGTTCCGATTCATGTTCGTACTGTGTTCTTGACTAGAAATTGTTTGGTAATCATCCTACTTGGATTTTATGAATGTGCTTGGGGCTTTGTGCCTATCATTTGCATCCTTCAGGGATCCTTATCACAGCTTTCTGATGCTTAGCATATTTCATGATATCAGTCCTGAGTTAGACACTGCCTCGAAATGGTTAGTAAATAAATAAAGGTTTAAACACTTAGCTCTAAAATTCCTAATAATTGACACTAAAATGAATAATTTGACTGTGCCCGATTGGCTTGCATGCATATATATACCTGGACTGAGTGTGGATCGGGCTGCACGCCGCAGCGAATGTTACGATGATATTGCGCTTGGGCTGTAGGAGCCCCTCCGGAGTCTGAACCCCCACAGTGAGCGCGGGTACCCAAATGGATCGGGCTGCGCGCCGCAGCGGTCATGTGCATTGCATTGCATTCATGCATTTATACCTAATTGTCTTATTTGTCCTGATATTGTTGTTGTTTCATTGTTTTATGTGCTGAATCGCTGATTATAGCTTTATATTGTAATATTTCGGAATTTCTTACTTTCAGCCATTATATATATTTATTACTCACTGAGTTGGAAGTACTCACTTTACTCCCTGCACCATGTGTGCAGATTCAGGTGCTCCGGAGACTTAGTGGAGCTGTTTGCTGTCTTCTTGGATTTCGGTTTAGGAGTTGTTGAGGTAGCTGCCTGACGTCCGCAGGACCCGACTTCTCCCCTTTATTGCATTTGTCTTT
>NW_017688294.1:4913-5986 GCF_001879085.1 Nicotiana attenuata
GAGGGTCAGGGCCTTGGGGGTTTGATAGAGGAGGTCATGGTGGTCCTATGGTGTAAATTTGGTGGGGTTTGGGAAAGGTGATGTCCTGGCCGGAAAACTTCTATTGACTATTCGACGGATTCCAGTAGGATTCAAAGGAAATCGACCTTGGATTTGGAATGAGGGGAAAGAGAGGAATACAGGGTGTATTTTTGGGGTGATTTGGAGACCGGCCGCCGGCGGAGGCGATTTTCGGCCGGCGGCTTACGGAGGAGGAGCGGTGGCGGCGTAACAGTACGAGGAAGAAGGTTTGTGTCTCTAGGGTTAGACAAATTTTCGGACATTTTTATGTAAATGTACAAATCAATCGTGGCCGTTGGATTAAAACAATTGATGGCCAGGATTGTGTGACGCCAAACGGCGTCGTTTCAGTGAATAGAAGGGCAGGCCGGGTTTATGGTGTGGTTTGGGCTGGGTTTGGTCAGATTGGAGGGGGGGTCGTTTGGGCCAAGCCAAATTTTGGCCCAATTTTATTGAAACCTTTCTCTTCCTTTTAATTTTCCAATTCCATTCTTTTTTTTATTATTTATTCTATTTATTTTCTTTGTAAAATTAACAAAACCTAAGTTAACTCCCAAACTAATTAATTTCCAAAAATGAACTAAATCCTAATTTTAAAAGGAAAATTAAGCAAAAGGTGAAATTAAAGAACAAAAAGTAAAAGATTTATTTTTTTGTTATTTTTCTCTTATTTTAGTAATATTAATTAACTAGTAAAGCTAAAAATTTAAAATCGAATTCTAAATGCAAATATACTATTTTTGTACTTTTGTGAATTATGACAACTAAAATGCACACGAAGATGCAAACAAGGCACAAAATTATGCAACTAATTCAAATAATAAACAAAAAATCCTAATTCTAAAGGACTTATAGGAGTAATTTAAGCGTAGCAAAAATCACGTGCTCACAGCTGCCCCTCTTTGCTCGAAGACACGGAGGGTTTTCGGGCAAAGATAAATGAGCACTATGAAGATTTTTGCCTGCTCAGCACTCCATGAGAAGCATTTTGAAAACCGTCTGACCGAACCCTG
>NW_017688295.1:0-5985 GCF_001879085.1 Nicotiana attenuata
TCTGTTCTTTACTCTCCGCGTTCGCGTCCCATATCTCGCGTTCGCGAAGGCTTTTCTTGGCAGCTTCAGTTTCCCTTCTTCACGAACGCGATTGTCCTTCCGCGTTCGCGATGCACAAAATCTGGGCAGACAGAATATAATTTCCAAATCGAGGGTTTCACCATTTTTATCACATTTTGACTTGTGGAGCTCGGTTTTGAGCGATTCTTTGAGGGGTTTTCATACAAATCGATTGGGTAAGTGTTCTTTAATGAGACTTAAATATATTACATGAATTAGTCCTTATTTTTATCATTTAAATTGTGTTTTTAGTTAGGGAAAATGTTGGTTTTTGAAGAAAGTTTTCAAAACAAAATTTCATAATTGGAGGGACGAAATGGTACCGGAATTTGATGATTTTTGTATGGTTGAACTCATATTGGAATGGGTATTCGGATTTTGTAAAATTTGTCGGGTTCCGAGGTGCGGGCCCGGGGGCCGACTTTTGGACCAATTTTTAGATTTTGTTAAAGATTGAAACTTTATGATCCGGAATAGTTTCTTATGTGTTTTATTTGTGCTTTGAAGTTAATTTGGTTGGATTTGAGCCGTGCGGACGTCTTTTCACCCGAGAAGTGCATTTTTGAGTATTGGTTTGTCGTCTTTGAGGTAAGTACCTTGCCTAACCTTGTGTGGGGGACTTCCCCTTAGGATTTGAGTCTTCCATGCTAATTGTAGTCCGTTCACGCGAGGTGACGAGTGTGTGCTCGGACTTATTTGTGGGTAAAAATTGCCTTTAGGGTTCTTAGGTTCTTATGTTTATTATATGGGAAGTATTCTGTTATGATTGAGTTATCTTATTGCATAATTTACCCCTATATGCTCCATACGATGTTGTTAGCTTTCCTCTAACTCTTACCTGTTACTTGGCCTTAATTGCCTTAATTGAATTAGTTGTTCTTTGTTGTTTTGTTAAGGTTATTGTGCTTCTTAGTTTCTCCGTGATTCTCTTGTTGCTATTTAATCATACTCTTGGTGGTGGAACTTCCTTGTGATTGGATTGTTGTTGATTCCCTTGTCGGGATGTATTGTTTATATTGTTGATTCCCTTGCCGAAATGTACTATTTATATTGTTCATTCCCCTTGCCGGGATGTGTTGTTTATATTGTTGATTCCCTTGCCGGGATGTATTGTTTATATTGTTGATTTTCCCTTGCCGGGATGTTATTTGTTCATATTGTTGATTCCCTTGCCGGGATGTAAGTTTTCATATTGTTGGCTCGGGATGCCAGGAGATCCCCAGCACATATATTGAGGATACTAAGAGATCCTCGGGGTACCAAGAGATCCCTAGTATGTATATTGAGGACACCAAGAGATCCCCAACACATATATTGAGGATACCAAGAGATCCTCGGGATACCAAGAGATCCCTAGCATGTATATTGAGGATATCAAGAGATCCTTGGGATACCAAGAGATTCCCGACACATATATCTAGGATACCAAGAGATCCCTTAGCTCATATACTGAGGATACTGAGAGATCCCCCAAGTATTTATGTTTGGGACTACGGGACGGGATCCCGGGAGATCCCCTGTCGATATTTTATGAGTGTAAAAGCACGAAGGGTGATGCCGTGCACTTTCTGCTTGCTGTGTGTAATCGTTGTTGTCAATTCAAGTGTTTTAACGGGTTAGATTCCCTTGCTGCTGTGATTCTTTGTGTTGGAACCCATAGTGTTGTCAATACCTCGCCGTTTATATATTTATATATATTTCAATACTTCAACCTCAATAATTTCTACATTTTTGACTCAATTAATTTCTCAACTAAATTTTCCTTAAATCGTTTGAGGTTGTATTCTACTTAAAAGGAATTTCTACTAAGGTAAATTATTAAATCCCATGGTAAAGGTAATAATTCATTAAATGTTGTATTCTAATTAAAAATGATACTTTCTTTATTCAAATGATTTCTAAAAATAACTTCATCTTTTCTCGCTGGCTTTCCTAATTAGTTTAGAATTTGTAATTTACTTATATTAGGTAAATGAGACTTCTTGAACATCTTGAGTGCATTTGTACGGACATTATGTATTGCATAGCATGTGGATTTCTCTTGTTAAGAGTGAGATGGAAAAATATGGGAGCACAAGGTGCCATGTGTGTTGAAGGTTCGGAAGTTGAGATTATGATATGAGAAACTGAGGATTTGAGATGGTCGGGATTGTGTATTAGGCATGATGTGAGTGATTGAGTTGGCATTGCCTTCTTTATTTGGATACATTCTTACTTGTCTCTATTCTGTTATGTCAGTGTAGATTTACTTGGTTATCTGATTTACTTGGTGTCGTTCGTTACTACCCGTGTTCTCCTTTTATTGTTCCTACTATTTGTAATTTGATTTCTCTCCGCTGTTGATATTACCTCGTTATCTTTATCTCGATATTTTATTATCATATCCTGTTCATTTCATTTGATCAGTAGGTGTCTTGACTGTTCCTCGTCACTACCCCACCGAGGTTAGTCTTGATACTTACTGGGCACCGCTGTGGTGTGCTCATACTACACTTCTGCACATTTTTTTGTGCAGATCCAGGTATTGTTCGCTAGTAGCTGTGCGGATTCTTGCCGAGGAGACTCAAGGTAGCCCTGCTAATGCGTTCGCAGGCTTCGGAGTCACATTCCTATTTTATATGCTCACTGTTGTACTTATTTCCCTACGGTTGTGTTTAGAAATGGTAGCGAAACTCTGTAGAGCTTATGACTTGTACCACCGGGTTTTGGGAAGATGTTCATTGAATAAAGGATTTATTTCAGAAGAATTTTAGATGTTATTATTTATTGTTGTTTTTCCGCAAATTATTAGGCTTACCTAGTCCGTAAGACTAGGTGCTATCACGAAACCCAACGGAGGGGAAATTGGGTTGTGACAGGTTGGTATCAGAGCTCTAGGTTCATAGGTGCTACGAGTCATAAGCGAGTTTAGTAGAGTCTTGCAGATCGGTTCGGAGACGTCTGTACTTATCTTCGAGAGGCTACGGAACTATTAGGACAATCTCACTTCTTTCATTCCTATCGTGCGGGCTTATTGATCTCGGAGTCTGAACTTTCATCATTCCATCCTCTCACCGACGATGAGGGCACGAGCTTCAATTATCGACGGTGCTGCTCCCGGAGCAGGTGTTGCTAGAGGCAAAGGCAGAGGCCGACGAGGAGTATGTGCCGCAACTAGACCACACTCAAAGCAGCGAGTTTCCATTAGTTAGGTCCCAGGTGTCATGGCGGTACAATTTGTGGTTCCAGTTCAGCCCATGGTCAGGGCAGCAACATCGGAGAAAGAACAACTTAGATTTGCAAGGTTCAAGAAAAATGTGACCCTCCTACATTCAGCGGTTTGGCTTAAGAGAGCACAATGGGTTTCATAGAGGAGTGCCATCGCATTATCAGCACTATGGGTATTACAGAGACGAGTGGGGTTGCTTTTACTACGTTCCATCTTGATGAAGCGGCTTATTAGTGGTGGTGGACGTATGAGTTGGGTAATCGGCCGATGCAGTTTCACTTACATGGGTTCAGTTTTCAGAGATGTTTTGAGAGAGTTTGTACCTCAGTCACTTCGGTTCAGTATGGTTCGGGAATTGGAGTCAGATGTTTCGTTTCAGCAGGTGGTAGGGATCGTTCACCAGTTAGAGGGCATATGGGACCGGCAGCGAGAGGACAGACAAGATCTGGAGAGAGAGAGTACAAGGAGGCGAGGAGGCCTCGTAGATCGGAGAGATCTGCTGGCCCTTATTCTAGAGGTAGGGTACGACATGGCGGAGGTTCGCGGGTCAGCCAGTTCAGTTTGCGCTTCAGGCTTCACAGTGATTCAGGTGTTCATGGGTCTCAGAGTACCCATACCGCACAGTTCCCACAGCCACGTCAGTAGAGAGGTTGCTTTGAGTGTGGAGATACTAGCCACATGGTGAGAGATTTCCCCAGATTTCGGGCAGATATGTCACAGCAAGGTATTCAGGTGAGTAGAGGGCGCCCAAGAGGGGGAGGCCCGGCCCGTTGATGTGTTTCATATAGTAGGCTTAAGGCCGTTGCGCCAGATGATGCCATTCGGGTATGATTTTGATTTGTTATAGTGGAGCACCATCCGTAGTTCATTACAACTCTACTTATCGGGGTGAGTTCCCCTATTTGTTGCCCTACTTATGGGTGCGTTTCATGATTTACACTCTGTTTATGTGTAACCCTGTTGGAAGGTTCTATGAGTGATAGTTGTGTCTATCGTCTGTTTTTGTTTATTATCAAGAGTTATGAGACTAGTAGTAAATTTCTATTGTCCTTCTCGGTAGGCTTGATGTGATTTATGAGTATTGTTGGCTACGAGCCGTAACTTTTATGCTCCACCGGTGTGGGAGCCAGTACTTGTTGTAAATTGTGACGAAATTGATATAGTGAGAGTGTCCAGCTGATTTGATGTGTGCCCTACTTGAGATTCAGAGTTGAGGGCAGGACCCTCGTTGTTTCATGTGATTTGATGTGTTGAGACCAGGCTGTGTACCGCGGTGGGAGTTATATCAGTATGAGATCCTTGTGATTCTTTTATATGCTTTAATTTTTTCTTGTTAGATTGAGTGGTAAATTAGTTTTGATAGAAAAATTTGTGCTTGACGGACTTGTTTGATAGTTCCTTTATGTGTTTCCTTTCCATATTCAGTCAATTTCGTTCTGTGCTTCTTGAGTTCTAGCTTGTGGGGTGTGTGCCCGTTGGTATTAGTTGTGAATTGGTGATTCGGGTGGTAGCTGTATGGTTTTCGTGGTTATTATATCATCGTCAGTATTGTGGAGGTTTGAAACGGGTTCCTATCGAATTTGAGGCTTATGGCCGGTGCAGGATTTGATTTCGGGCAAGTACTGTGATCAGGAATGTTATTATAGGCCTATGCGTGGTGTGTATGTTGTGTGGTTGTACTCCGTGGATGTAGGCATAAGTGGTTGCAGCTAGTTGAGACTGAAACCGGGTATGGATTTAGAATCGGGTCTTTGGAAATGAATGTGAGATGGGGATTTTGGCTCTAAGGCTTATTGGTATTGCTAGAAAGGCTAAATTTTAGTTAAGATGGTGTCGTCAGATTAATGTGGATTAGGGTGACATGGAATCACCCGCGGGTGTATGCTAGAAGTGTGCATTCAATGATTTGAGAACTTCGAGGCGAATCTTGGCACGTTCGAGGACGAACGTTGGTTTTAAGAGGGGGAAGATGTAACGACCTGGCCGGTCATTTTGAGAATTTAAGCTCCATTCAGAGGCGTAGGGTCTGGAACCGCTTCATAATGCGAGTATCGACTCGCGTGCATGGTTGAACTCAATTAACGAATGATTTAGAGTCAAATTAAAAGAAGGAATCTAGTTTTGGGAGTTTAAGCGGTGAGAATTTGACCGGAATTGGACTTTTGAGTAAACGGCCCTGAAATGAATTTTTGATGTTCCAACAGCTTCGTATGGTGATTTTGGACTCAGGCGTGCGTTCGGATTGTGTTTTTGGAGGTCCGTAGCTAATTTAGGCTTGAAATGCCGAAAGTTAAATTTTTGAAGTTTCCGATTCAATAGTGAGATTTTGATCCGAGGGTCGGAATGAAATTCCGGAAGTTGGAGTAGCTCCGTAGTGTTGAATTTGACGTGTGTGCAAAATTTCAGGCTATTCGGACGAGGTTTGATAGATTTTTTGATCGAAAGCATAAATTGAGAGTTTTTGGACTTCTTAGGCTTGAATCCGATGTTAAATTGGTGTTTTGATGTTGTTTTGAGCATTCCGAAGGTTGGAACAAGTTTGAATGATGTTATGGGATATGTTGGCATGTTTGGTTGAGGTCCCGAGGGCCTTGGGTGTGTTCCGGGTGGGATACGAGTCTTTTTCCTCCTATTTTGAACTGCTGATATCTGTCAGCTGGTTTCCTTCTTCGCGTTTGCGTCTGCTCCTCCGCGTTCGCGAAGAGTAATCTTGGAGG
>NW_017688296.1:0-497 GCF_001879085.1 Nicotiana attenuata
AAAATCGGGGTACGGGGTACGACTTTTACGGGTTTAACGGGAAATTTAGAGTTTTTAAACGTTTTTTAAAAAACTAAAGTCAACGGAACGGTCCTTCCGTCCGGACTAGTAGTATTAAAGTATAAAGAAAGGTTGTGATTGTTATTGTGAAATAAGATTACGAGGCGGTACATCGATTCTTGTTGTTATCTATCATTTACCTCACTTGTAATTGTCCACATTGTTTCCTTGATGTTCTTGTTATGTGTTGCTTCCTTGTTGCATTTACTTTAATTTTAGTTGCGGTCTCTCTTGTTGTATTTCCTTATTGCCTTATTTTCCTCGTTTACATTCTTAGACTATATTATACTTGTTCAATTTCTTCTTCTTATCCTATCAGGTGTCTTGACCTAAACTCGGCACTACTCTACCGAGGTTAGGCTTGATACTTACTGGGTACCCTTGTGGTGTACTCAAACTACGGTTCTGCACATATTTTTGTGCAGATCCAGGTACCT
>NW_017688296.1:5302-5985 GCF_001879085.1 Nicotiana attenuata
TAGATAATTAAGTTAATTTTTACAAGTTGACTTAAAACTAGTAGTCGACTATATATGGCAATCT
Organism: Nicotiana attenuata; assembly: GCF_001879085.1. Classification (NCBI taxonomy): domain Eukaryota; kingdom Viridiplantae; phylum Streptophyta; class Magnoliopsida; order Solanales; family Solanaceae; genus Nicotiana; species Nicotiana attenuata. The sequence continues at coordinate 5,367 of NW_017688296.1, forward strand.
TGCAGATATAGTAATTTGAGGTAATAAGCAGAAAGTAAATGCAAAAATCTAAAGACACCAGGAATTTTTATACTGGTTCGGATTCAATGTGAATCCTAATCCAGTCCCCTTGGGTTGCAAGGGATTTCTCTTCAAGTGAATAAGTTTTCTTTTGAGTACAGATTTGATGTATGTCGCTCAGTTTCTCTAGCACTCGTTTGATACAATGCCTCACCAGTTGTATGCCCTCTTTCTATCCCTGGCTTGTTACACAGCAGATCTATATAGGCTACTATGCTTGTTTGCAGTAGAATGAAGAGAGTTATTTTGGTTTGATCAAAGTATACTAAGGATGGAGTTACACTGTGAATTTATACAAGGATCAATGGTGAAGGCTTGTCAACCCAAGGGTTTTGATCCTTGGAAAGAGTTGATTCTTTCCAAGAATAAAGAACTATCTGTTGCTTCTCTTCAGACCTTTTCCTTCGGCAGATAACGGGTTTGGCAGGATTCTTCCTTGATTGTTGGACCTTCCAATCTTGACCGCCGTCCGGATCTTCTAGCTTTAATAGTTCTTCAGTGATTTGATCTGACTCGTCAATCACAGATTGCGTTGAATCTTGATTCCATTATGGCAGAT
>NW_017688297.1:0-5985 GCF_001879085.1 Nicotiana attenuata
CCAGTCAAAGTGAGTTCATAGTAAACTGAAGACGAGGGAGCTAAGTTTTTTGGAGCGTGTTCACGCAATCAAATCATTAAACTGATCATAAGTTTATAATATAGATTACAACTTTACTTTAAGGGTTTTTTTTTTAGTGTAGGTATAGGAAATGATTATGTTTCATTTTATGCTTGAACACCAATCTTCTTCATACATAGGTATACAGCTCGAAAATTTTTTGAAGTCACTTGCAAAAAGAAATTCTTGGAAGCATCGATCCTTGTCTTCTACATCCAAGTAAAATTGGACAATAAACAAAATTATAAAATAAAAAAAATAAAATAAAGAGAGGTACTTCCTGTAAGAGGAGCTGTTTCTCATATGTATTTCCGAGTTGTATATGTAGTTCATGTACTAATATCCTGTATGACTACTGATTTATTTAGTCTAGATGGCCAGAATTCCAGTAGAAAATATTTGGTCATTAGCATAAGGTGAGCTTGCAATATCAGCAGATCTTGAAATTTCTGAGCTACACTTCTCCTTGTGCTCATCCATTACTATCTGACTGTACCGACACTCTGTGCTACAGAATGCTTTCTCTCCCCTGCAATTCATTAACAAGAAAAGTGAAAACATCATCAGCACAAGTCTTCTTAATTAACTCAGCCTAAAATTGTTTTAAAGAGTATAAGAGAGAAGAAAAATAGGTTGAAACTTAAGTTATACCTGTACATGTATATGTCTTTGCCATGGAGTTTTTTATTGCACAAATGACATGAACTGAGAAAATCTGAATCTGGGTATCTCGGAAAATCTCCAAATTTAACTGGAGATATGTCGAAAACACTTGAACGATTAAGTTTTGTACCCTGTAACCTCCTGTTTTCTTGTTCAGTTCCATTGCAATATACTTTAGTATATGACTTGTTATCTGGTCCACGGCAAGTAACTACTGTGTAATCTTCTTCAAAATTGTCCAACTCTGTTTCATCATATTCTGCTCTAAATCTAGCAGAATTTTTGGCTGAATTAACTGGAATTGATATGGACTTATTTGAACTTCTGTTGTAAACAGCTCTGTTGGACTGAATTTTACCATCAAGAGCAGCTACAATAGCTAATCCCACCCCGCTAAAATCATAGCCTTTTAGACCTCTTGGTGATTGAATCTTGAAATCTAGAGGACTTCTTGGGCTGCTGGCACCATCCATAGTCCCCGTCCGGCTGCCGGAAACCGATGAGCCGGTGAGGTTTCCGATCACCGGCGTGGGTCTTTTGCCGATCATGATTTATGATTATTCAGTTGTTCTCTGTTTCAAGAATTGCCCCACTGGGATTTGCTGAAATGGTTTATAAAATGGCTTTATAATGCATTCGATGGAGCAGGTAGACTCAGCCCATGGTTTAGTTTAAAAATCATACAGCGATGATTTCATTATTTTTTAAATAGAAAAGATAATCGGAGATTATAGTATCAAAAGTATTTTATTCACCGGTACCATTATCTAATCACTTTATTATTCTATTTTCCTACTCCATTTTATATGTCATTATCTATTTATGAATAGTCTAACTTTTTTACCTATCACAATTTTGATAAATCTTTTTAAGTGCTTTAAATTATTAAAAATTATAAAATCTTTGTAACGTTATAGTATATGATAATTGTTACTAATCTGTGTTTAAAAAATAATTTCTGCAAAATAAACATTAACAGAAATAGAAGAATAAAAAGTTTCGAGCCCGAACAGAAAACTATGTTACCTTAATAAACTTAATCCCTCACGGTTGCCCAAGGTTATTGGATTAATTCCTCTCAGGATAGAACGGAATAACTATTCTGTAATACCGGCAATGAAAATTACATGTAACGACCCGGCTGGTCGTTTTGAGAGAAATAGCCATGATCCCCTATTTACTGCTTCCCCCGTATCTTTTTTCTGCTTATGTGACTTGCCGGGAGGTTTAGTTTTTGGTTTCGGAGTGTTTTGGGATACTTTGTCCCTAAAACGGAAGCTTAAGTCATAGGATTTTTTACCATAGTCGGAACTGTGTGAAGACGACTCCGGAATGGAGTTCCGTTAGCTCTATTGGGTGATATTGGACTTGGCCGTGTGTCTGGACTATGAATTTGAGGTATGTAGCTGATTTAGGCTTGAAATGGTGAAAGTCGAATTTTGGAGATTTTGACCGGAAGTGGACTTTTTGATATCGGGGTCGGATTCTCATTTTGGAAGTTGGATTAAGTCCGTAAGGTTGAATATGGCTTGTGTGCATATTTTGGAGTCAATCGGACGTGATTTGATAAGTTTCGGCATCGGTTGAAGAAATTTGAAGTTTCAAGTTCACTAAGTTTGGATTGGAGGGTGATTCATATTTTTGTTGTCGTTTGAGGTATTTTGAGGGCTCAAATAAGTTTGTAGGGTGTTTTAGGACTGGTAGGTATGTTTGGTTGAGCTCTCGGGGGCCTCGGGTTGATTTCGGGTGGTTAACGGATCATTTTTGGACTTAGAAAAATTGCAGATTTCTGGTATTCTCCAGTTCTGGTTTCCTTCTTCGCCTTCGCGACGGGAGTCCCACGTTCACGAAGAGGAACTGGAGGTAGGTGGAATTTTATGCTTCGTGTTCACGATGTTGGTCCCGCGTTCGCGAAGCTCTGAGGTCATAAGTCTATGCGTTCGCGAAGAGGGTCCCACGTTCGCGTAGAAGAAGTTGGTCCACTGGGTCCCCAGACGTTTTGCCTANGGATGGATCTTCCCTGGGCCTGATGGCCATATACAGTACCGAGTGGTAGAGCACTTGTGAGTGGAGGTACACGGAATATTGATCATGTTATATGTGCATTGGTACATAGAGATTTCCTGAGTATTATACTCCGTGTTGTTTAGACTGCATTTATTTACTATTGAGATATTACTTGAATCTGCAGGCATGTCTACTTTTCTGTACCGTTTAATTTATATTACCTGTTGAGGTTTGGTTCGTCACTACCTGTCAGTCCATAGTTTGTACTTGTTACTTACTTAGTTGGTGTACTCACGTTATCCCCTGTATTCCTGTGTGCAGATCCAGGTATCCCGAGGCACGGTAGCGGTTGCTGGTCATTTTATTTGCGGGCTTTCCTTGGAGATAGCAAGGTAGCTGCTGGGCAATCGCAGTCCCGCCTTCTTCTTCCTTATCTTCCTTTCATTGTGTTGTTGGCTATTCTCAGACTATGTTAGTCTTGCCTTATTTCAAACCACTGTAGTATTTTGCTCATGCCTAGTGACACCCGAGGTCGGGCATGTATTTTTCCGCTTTATTTTGATCTTTACTTTATGTCTACTATTGGAACTCTGTAAAATTATGGTTTTACTAAAGTTTTAAATGAAGTGTTTGGGAATTTAGTTGGCTGGCCTAGTTTTACGGTAGGTGCCATCACGACCGGGTCGGTTTTAGGGTCGTGACATAAAGAAACATTACACTTCTTTAATTTCCCTCATAAAAAATCATCTCTATAATTATGTCTTGCATTACAACAACCTCTATTTCAATTCTTATCAATGGTCACCCTTCACCTTTCTTCTATCCATCGAGCGGAATCAGGCAAGGAGATCAGTTATCCCCTTATCTTTTCATTTTATGCATGGAAAGACTCTCACGACAAATACACCAATTGGTGGATTACCAACAATGGAAACCAATCAAAATATCCAACAAAGGATCTCAAGTCTCCCGCCTATTGTTTGCAGATGTATCACTTTGACCTCCAAACTAACAACATCCAGTGTCCACACGATAATTGATACACTATCACTTTCTACACACAAATCAGGACAAGTATCAATTTTACAAAATCCAAAATTTATTTCTCCACAAATACCATACCGGTCGACAAATCCTTTGTCCTTACCTCATTTAACATGAGGGAGGGTATCCTTTTTGGTAAATACCTAGCATTCCCATTGTTTGTTAATAAACCAACATCCCGCGATTTTCAATACATCCTAGACAACTTCAAAGCTAAGTTGTCAGGATGGAAAACTAATATGCTTTCAATCGCAGGACGTACTACCTTAATAAAATCTACCTTGAACTCACTACCAAACGACGTAATGCAATACATTGCGATTCCTTCACAAGTTATCCTAAGAATGAATCGATATCAAAGAAACTTTCTATGGGGTACTACTGAACACAAAAAGAAAATTCACTTGATTAATTGGTCAGTAGTTCAAAGACCAAAGCACCAAGGTGGATTAGGTATTCAAAATCTAACTACTAAAAATAATGCCTTACTAGGTAACCTAGCTTGGCGTCTGTTTTTAAAACCCAAACACACTATGGGCATCTCTATTAATGAATAAGTATAAAAACAGTATCAAAGTATCTACCACATCCCTTACATGGAAAAATATACAATTAGGATGGAAACTTGCCAACTAGTCTTAATATGGAATATTGCAAGGGGAACGCATATCAACATTAGGAATGAGCCATGGCTTGGACCTAATATTACCCTTCGAAATTCTATACAGGGACCACTAAACTCTATTGAATTGCATAACACACTCAGTCCTTTCATTGATTAATCAAATCCATATCCCCACTTTAACTAACCCCCACGCTTTTGATCAAATCATTTGGGGGCTCACTCCAAATGGTCAATTCACTGTTAAATCACTATATCATATGCTACAAGAACCAAAATCAACCTACGAACATGATTGGCTTTGGAAATTAAAATTACCTCCAAAAATAATACACTTCCTTTGGCTAGTCTCACACCAAAGATTAGCCACAGCTTCTTACCTACACCATATAAATGTCACACAATCCAATACGTGCAATCTTTGTCTTCACACCGCAGAAACAAATAATCACCTACTATTCCAGTGCCCTATAATGACTAATATTTGGTCTCAATTGAGGATTCACACTGTTTTACATACTTGTGACATACAACTCCTAGCACCCATCCAAATCATACACCATTTAGTCAATAACACTAACAGCCTCCCTTTCAACTTGCCATCACGCATTCTTATACCACACATAGTATGCATATTTGGAAGCTAAGGAATGACTACCTTTTTAATAGGAACTCACACCCACCTCCTTCAACACAGCATTTGATAAGACAAGCAGTTGAACATCATTACCTTATTCAACAAAATGCACAACCACAAGCACACACATACATGTATGTCAAATGGCATCCACCACCTTTAGGTAAAATTAAACTAAGTTCTGATGGAGCAGTCAAAACCAATACATCTAATAATGGTATAGGAGGAGTATTCCGAAATACAACTGGACAGTATTTAGTAGGCTTCATGGGTAAACGATCTACAGGTAACTCCACCTATACGGAACTAAATGCATTATTACAGGGTTTGCAACTAGCATGGCTTCATCAACTCATTCCACTGGAAGTGAACGTGGATTCTACTGAGGTAATATTGTATACGGTGAAATCGGAGGGTCCAATTCCTCATCATTGGGGCACCTCAGAAGATCATCTCAAAGGCTCGAGACTACAAGGCTACGGTCGAGTTTCCTCCTTCGAGGTTCATCGACGCTCAACCTTGGGACAATGTTGACCCCGGCTATGGTAGAAATGGGGAGTTCCCAAGGCACACAACTGGGACTGACAAAGTCTAGTGGACTACTCTGAACCCGAATCAGGTTGTCATCTAGACTGTCCCATCTCCATATCTTTGCTATTAATGATTGATCATGTATATCAGTTGTGTTTGGTTGTTATTAGTGGTTTTGAGACCAGAGCCGATTTATTATTTCTCAGTGTGGTAGATTTTGATATTATATTGGGCACGGACTTTTTGTTGCCCCATTATGCTATTCTTGATTGTCACGCCAAGACCGTGACGCTGGCTATGATAGGATTACCGCGGTTACAGTGGAGAAGTACCTTAGATTATACTCCCAGCAGAGTTCTTTCATTTCTTAAAGCTTGACGAATGGTTGAGAAGGGGTGTGACACGGATCTAGTTTATGTAA
>NW_017688298.1:0-3751 GCF_001879085.1 Nicotiana attenuata
TTGTCTGTTAGAAGATCTCATTTACAAGTGAAATATATGTGTTGCAATTTAAATTTGGGTCGCTTAAGAGAGTGGGTTTAACTGTTACGAGAGTGAATGCGAGATCTGCATAGGAGTTAAAGTACCAGATGGTCTGTGTTTCACGGGCTTATGAAGGATCGATTTTAATCTCACTATGGTATTATGGCAGCAATAGAGTATATGCATTATGAGTTATTGAGTATGTTTTGATCTATGGCTTCGAGCCAAGTGGGGGAGTCTGCTATTGATTAGTTGATTGCACGATTATGTGCTATGTTGGTTCCAGTTTGAGGCGTTCGAGTGAATCTGTTATGGTTTGCGGAGATTGAGACCGAGGATGGCTCGAGTGAAGGAAAATTTTGACAAAGTTTATGTCATGCTTCATGGGAGTATGAGAATCACGGAATGTCTTGAGTTGTTGTTAGTAATGGATGCTCGGTGCATAGAGCAGGAAGTTGCTTGGTTATTCTAGGATGAGGTTACACTCTGCGGTGTCGGAGTGCTAATGAGGCACAGGTTGTTCGGTTCGTTTGGTCAGACTAATTGCAGTTTGAGTAGAGTGAATGACTCTCGGGAATGGTTCTAAGGGGGGGCTCATGATTTTTCATGTAATAAGTGGAAATTTTGTTTTGTATTTTTTTTGCTAGGAACTGAAGTTTGCATTGGAGGTGTCAAGACTCATGGTATTTCTATATCTATTAGGGGAGTTTCTATATACATCAGCATCGGGAAGGTGAAGGTAACAAATTTAGATTCACAGGAAGTCTCTTCAGGGTAGAGTATTTTCGAATGTGGTGCTTTGGGGATATTTAAGAGAGTATTCAGCGGCTTATCGATCTTAGGTCGGTGTGGCTTTATGCTTAGGTTTCGTGTGGTAAGTCTGGGTAGAGGAAATTGTGGTGCTACAGCAAGAGGAGTATCAAGTTGAAGGTAAATCATAAGGAAACTCGGATAGATGGGGTAGCTTGATAGTAGGTCGGATCGGTATGTTAAGGATATGATTAGCTCGTTGGATGCTTATGAGGTAATGAGTTTATGCAGGTGTTTCGCGGCAATGCTCTTGAGTGTTAGGGGCCTGCGTAGCTTGTTTGAGTTAGAAGGATTCAGTCCTGACGGTTCAGTCTTGTGCGAGTGAAATTCAGAAAGTTCTTGATGATTTCTACCACGGTTAGAGGTGTATATTTTTCCACGGGCATGAGGAGCATGGGATGTATAGTGATTTTCTCCCAGATGGGGGCCAATGGAAAAGTTCTTGGCTAGTTGAGTACGTAGTTGCGTATGGCTCAGAATGGGTACGAAGTTCTCGTGTTTACCTTAGGATGGTATGGTGTAAGCAGTATGTTGTGCAAGACTTAGATTTGCATGTGTAAGGTCACATATCAGTTCTGAAGGGAAGGTCACAATTCTTAGGCAGCACGGGTAGCTTCAGCTAATTAGAGAGGTGAGCTTCAGATAATTAGGGAAATTATCTTCAGATGATTAAGGAAATGGTATTGCTAGTTCGGGTGATTAAGTGATGGTACTTCGGTGGTATTGCGGCACTCTCTTGTTAGATCGACTACTGATATTCGAGTTTGCTTGGTGGCACAGAGGAATTTTAGAGTATCTCTCGAGGAATGATTGGGTATTAGAGGTGTGGTATATATTTGGACGGCGGAATTGGGATCGGATATGGTGATTCAGGTGCCATATGGATTTGGAAACAGGAAGTTCTCATATTCAGGCTATGTTGTGGTTGTGGGTCGTGTGTATCGGCACTGTTTAGTGACTATCGAGGCCTAGAGACTCGAGCGGACCTTTTGTTGCTTGGTATGTTAGATCTTTGATGTGATATTAGGTTCAGACTGGTTGTCTCCGTGTTGTGTCATTATGGACTATTGCGCTAAGGCGACGCTGTTGGCTATGCCGGGAATGCCATGGATTGAGTGGCGAGGTTCGACGAATTTCATGTCTTAGTATGGTGGTTTTATATTTTGAAGACCTAGCGAATAGCTGGGAAGGATTGTCCTTCTTATTCGGGCTTTCGTGATGGATGTCAGTGCAGAGACTCCTACCATTGATTCAGGTCCGATGGTAAGGGACTTTTCCGGATGTGTTCTTGTGGCCGGGCATGTCGCCAGGCAAGGTTGTTGATTTCGGTATTGATTTGATGTCGGGCACCGTATCGTATGGCACCAGCAGAGTTAAAGGAGTTGGAGGTACAGCTTCAGGGTTTCTTTGATAAGGGGTTCGTTGGCAGGCTAATGTGGATGTGTGTTCTAACTTGAGTCGACTTGGTTGGCTCTGAGTTGTATTGCTGAGAGATGTGTGATTCGATTGTTATCGAGCCTATTAGCGTTCTGGGGAGATCTATGAGTTACCTCTCCGTGTTACGAGGCATTGGGATTTGTTGGTTATAGGCACATGTAATACGGTGTTATTGGGGTCTCTTAGTGGAACTCGAGCGGGAGGAGTATTGGATATTGCTCGGAAGATGGCGTATTGGTTATGTCCTTTCGGGTTTGTATGGTGTTATGTATTTGCTTCACCGTGGTTATGATGATTTGCTTTGGTTCTAGGCATCAATTGCGCATGGTCGCCAGTTTCGAGCAGAGTGACTTGAGGTGTTTCATGTGGACCAGCGTTTGGATAGGATCGCGCATTGCAGCGAAGTTACGTGGAGTTATGACCTTGCGGGTTAGATTCATGTGTTCTGTTTCTATGATGTGTGACGAGTTCTCAGCATTGTGTTGAGGTGGTACTGGTGAGCTTGCAGTACATCTCTTTCATTTGAGTCATTGTCATGATTTGAGTACGTCCGGATTGTTGCTTATTGGTGTGCGGATTGCACGAGTTGTGGCTTTAGATGGTATTGATGTGTCATGTCACCAGAGTAGTTGTGTTGGAATTGGATGAGATTGTTGGGATCTAGAATGATTACAAACGGATTCGATTCCAGCATGTTGGAAGGATAATATCAAGGTTCAACTTAGAAATTTGCTATGGTCTTTACCAAAGGAGAAGTGGCTTCATGAATGGTTGATCTGAGAAATGGTTATGGCTTACTGCGTGTTTTATTTATCATTGGCAGTCTATGAAAGTGTTGGGATAAGACTTTAGCTGATAAGAGGTTTCCTACCGGTACTCGGTTGTTGTGTGCAGCTGCTGTGATTAGAAGTTATCGCTACCAGTGTTTGAGTTATGTGGTATATCTTGTAATTGCACCCGAGGTTGCAGGCATGGGTTATTACAGCTTGCTCGGGCTTATTCAGAGTATAGATGTGAGATTCTGATCTTGTGGATGATTTCAGGAGTGGAAATGTGGTTCTAAGGTTTATGGGCTAGGTTGGATTGTGAAATTTCAGCTGCATTGTGTTATCGGACCTATATGAGATAGGGTGACGTGGGATCACCCCCGGGTATGTACATGGTAAGGTTATTCAGTAATTGGTTGGCTTCTGGAACAACTCTGGACACGTTCGAGGACGAACATATGTTTAAGTGGGGGAGGATGTAACGACCCGATCGGCCGTTTTGAGCTTTTGAACTTTGCTCGCCAGTTCTCGAGCATGACTTGCCCTGTGTGATATATTACGACTTATGTATATCGTTGGTTTTGGTTTTCAGGGGAATCGGAATGAATTTGGAAGAACAGTTCTCAGTTTGAAGCTTGAGATTTGAAAGGTTTGACCAAGATTTTGACTTGTTTGTATATGATCTCGGATCGGAATTTTTATGATTTGGTTAGCTC
>NW_017688298.1:4860-5985 GCF_001879085.1 Nicotiana attenuata
GTGTGCAATATTTCAGGTCATTCGGACGTGGTTTGGTTGGGTTTTTGATCAAAAGCGGAATTCGGAATATTTTGGAAACTTAGGATTGAATCCGATGTGTTTTGGTCGATTCGAGGTTGTTTGAGGTGTTTTAAAGATTGATACAAGTTTGAATAAGGTTATGGGGTATGTTTGTGTTGTTGGTTGAGGTCCCGGGGGCCTCGGGGTGATTTCGAATGGTTGACGGAGAGTTTGGAATTTTTGAAGAAGCTGCAGATTTTCTGCTTCTGGTTTTTCCGCACCTGCGGATTGGGGATCGCAGGTGCAACGCTGCATATGCGGAGCATTGGTCGCAGAAGCGAAAGCTAGTGAGGTTGGCAGGAACCGCAGAAGCGGTTATGGGACCGCATCTGCGAAGGCGCAGGTGCGGCTATTTCATCGCAGATGCGGTTTGGGCTGTTTAAGTGAAGAACCGCAGAAGCGGCTCTTGGACTGCCAAAGCGGTACCGCAGATACGGTGAATTGACCGTAGATGCGGAAATGCCTGGTTCAGAATGCATATATTTCACCCTTCGCGATTTTGAGAGGGTTTTCACCATATTTCATCTGGGAGAAAGCTTGGGAGAGCTAATTGAAGAGGGAATTCATGAGGATTTCATGGAGGTAAGATTTTTGGACCCTGAACTTGTTTCTGTGATGAATTTTAACATTGGTAAGCTTGAAATCCAAGGAAAATCAGTAGCAAAAATGGGTAATTAGGGCTTGAGATTAAGAGACCTCTGAGTGGGGATTTGAGAGGCCATTTGAGGTCCGATTTTGATGTTCTTGATATGTATAGACTTGTGTGAGGATGAGGATTCCATTGATGTTAATTTTATCGGATTCCGACACGTGGGCCCGGGGGACCGGTTTGAGCAATTTCAGAATTTTGAATGTAAAGTCGATATTTTGAGTGGGCTTTGTTCTCGTAGCATATTTTAATGATTATGTACTGATTATGGCTAGATATGGAGCATCCGGAGGTTGATTCGTGCGGGCAAAGGCATCGCGGGCTAGAATTTGGACCGGATCGAGGTGAGTAATGATTGTAAATGATGTTCCGAGGGTATGAAACCCCGAATTGCACATCGTTGTGCTATATTGAGG
>NW_017688299.1:0-5985 GCF_001879085.1 Nicotiana attenuata
TTACACTACTTCTACCATGCATATTTACTACTGAGTTTCTTGATGTTTTGCTTTCCTGAACTATGTTCGTGTTCTGTTTAAGCATGTTTTCTTAAATGCTAAAGTTTTCTGAGCATGTTCTTCATGCCTTAAAGTGGTTTTCTTCTTTGATTGTTTCAAGCCCGCCATTTGATTTGCCTGATTCTCATGAGACTCCTTGAGTCTGTTCACTTGCCTTCTCGTTTCTGTGTTTGATTCGATGGGGAAACCCTAGAATTTAGGGGTTTTTCTTGGTAAATTGAATTAGGATTCCACTTTGGGGACCCTGTACCTTCAGACTCACTATGAGTCTCTGGTTGAACTCGTATTCTTTTGTTTACGATTCTAAACACTTCAATGTTAAACTCTTCTGTACGAATTGTTTGCTTTATATGCAAGAAGCTCCTCTTCCAAGGTTTTTGGTGATTGCTTGATTGATTTTGGATCCCTTTGATAGGTTCTTGATTGATTGCCACTGATTTTCTTTGGTTAAGCCCTCTTTACCTATTTCTGGTTTGGTTCATTCGATTTAAACTTAGTACTTTAATTTTGTTAATTGTTTGATTGATTCCCTTTCCTTTCTCTTTACAAATCAAGTACTATTGAACCTTTCCTTAAATATACCTCGTGTATTTTCCCTTCTTATGCTACTGTGAAGGATTTTATTCAAATTTCCTTTCCTTGTTTACACTTTTCCGTTTGAAATTAAATCCCTTGACTAAAGGGAGAATATTTGAGAATGATTTTTTTAAAAGGGTTGTCTTACCTTTCTTGTTTGCTTCTCTATACTATAAAGAGGCTACCCTTCTACACTTTTACACACGAACACAGAATACCATCTGAGTTCACAATTCCCTTTCACTCTCTCTTTCTGATACTCACACTGCTGTGGACTTTGCTCGCTTTCTGCTGCATTCTTTACTTCTATACCGGTATGTTTCAGTTAGTTTATACGCCCCAAGAACAATGTGTTTAATTCTGTCCAAATGTTTTCTAGCATATTATAACGTGTTTCCCCTTCTCTTACAGTCCAGCAATTAAATAATCTGTGCAGTTGTTTGTTTGTTGTGAATATGATGCTTTATGAATTCCCTTACCCCTTTTACCCTTTTGTATGTGAATTTATTGTTCAGGGCATAGCAGCACCCCAATATTGCTGTCTATGATCCTGAACTGGGTCCATTGAACTCCTTAACTCAATCAATTCCCACTTCCCATTCTCCCCATTATGTGCTTGAGCCTTGACTTAGGTCTGATAGTGTCCTAATCACTATCCAGACCTTTGTCTGACCATCAAAAGGTCTGCTCCTAACTTGTTCATCTAGCAAGTGGTCAGGGGTGTGCCAGCCTACCTTATGGCTAGGTATGACCACCACCTGTCATGGCCCCCTAATTCCCTTTCACTTTGCACTTACTCCTAGCTATAAGTTCTGCCCCTCTCTTGCAAGCCATGCTTTGGGACCCCTGAGCTCCCTCTGAACTTGGATGCCTGAGGGCTGGCTATTCCACACTGCACCATCCTGTTCATAATGGCATCCTGGGTGTAAGCAATGCCTGGAATCCCTGAGGTTCCTTGAAACTTTGAAACACCCTGGATAATGAGAAAGCTTTGGAGATCTGGACCCCGGAGTTGGTTAAATACATATTATTGGACACTAAGATAGAATTAGGCTGCTTGGATCTAGCTGTTAGTTTTTGATGTATTTTTATTATTTCAGTTGATTCATTGGGTTGTAATAACTTGTATAGAACTCGGGGAATCTAGTAAAAGGGTGTGGGAGGGGTTTTACTTTCTTGCATCAATAAAGGGTAGATATCATGACTTTAGGACTTTAATTTTTTCACTAGAAATACTGCACATAAGATGGTTCGATGTTTCTTATTCAAGTCACCTAGATACCATGCCTATAGGGTTTAACGTTTAATTATGATATAAGTCATCAAGAAATCCTGCCTATAGGACCTTAACGTTCATGTAATTAGTGCATATAGAAATCATGCCTATAGGGAATGCATATGCATTAGGCAAACTGTAGGGTAATTAAATAATTACCTCTTCTTACCAGTTCTTAACAGACTTTTTAAAATCATATATAAATATCATAGGATTCCGCATCAAGTTCGTCCGATTCTTCTTAAGCAATAACAATCTGTTAACTGGTCTCTAATGTCTTAATATTTTCAGCCTCAATCTTTTGACAAAACTCTTTTGAATCAGTATACATTTGAGTTCTTCAAATCAGCACCTCTTCTGGAATGGTTTCTTTCTAAAATTCTGCCTAAACATTTTCCAACTAAGTTTTGGTCTTCCTGAAATTGTCTTTAAAACAGTTTTGCAGTTTACTCTTTCCTTAAGTATTTCTGACTCTGGAACTCCTTTTATGGTTTATACTCATGATTCTCTTAAAACTTATTTCTAAATTGACTGCAGTCTGTACTTTCCGGCATTAGACTGCTTTTCTAGAACCAATACTTTCTAAATCACTCGCTTAAAATACCTTAAGTTCTGACAATTGGATCCAAGTTGCCTAATGTGGGCTTCCTGTCTAAACGTATGTATCGAACCAGTCCGCTCGCTGCTTAATTTTTAATTTTAAAGACCAAACCAGTATGTGTAAAGGCATGCTATACTATATGTTATCTGATTTACGGGGTTTATGTGAGCCTTACCTGTTTGTCTGTTCATTCCCCCTACTTGTTACTTGTTTTTGAATGTCGATTAGAATTTTTGTCCTTTAAACTCCATAAAGGCCCCCATCCCTTTCTTCCCCTTTTAGGATTAGAACTCCTAATGCCCCGGGACTGATATCTTGGGACGGGTAATAGCATGCAATAGGCAAACGATACCATTCCGCGCTCCAATACCTTAACGGGGTGGGAAAGGGTAGACATGGAGATGATCATTACACGATAACACTATGCGTACAATTGAGTACCAGTGTTGTGCGAATGATCCATGTAATATATAAACCTAGGACCCCCCTCCCTCTTTATTAGTTTAACAATTTTCTGAATCTTAAAAAGCTGTTGCACTTTCGACTTCTGTTTTCACATAATTTTTAGATTATTCGCACTAAGTACTTGATTTCTTCCTACTTGCACTTTTAACTAAACTGCTCCTTCCCTAAATTTCAGCACTTTTTTTTAACCTTTTGTGCTCCTTATTTGTAATAGTTTTCTCGTATTTGCAATGCTTGCTTGTTTACTTGTTTGTTTGCATTCAAAGTCACAATTGTAGCATGGCTGAGAACCACACTAGTGGATCTTAAGGGGTGCCTAACACCTTTCCCTCGAGATAATTTCTAGCCCTTACCCAAACTCTGGTTCTTCATCTCAAATTCTTCCTTAAAGTGTCCTAATGCACTATAATCATTAGGTGGCGACTCTTCAAACTAAAAAACCCAATTCTTGCAAGGGAATAGAGTTTTCCTCCCGAATCATATACCCGATTCCGAACTCCATTTTGAAAAAAAAAGGGGGCGTCGACAGCATGGCGACTCCGCTGGGGATTCATTAGGCTTTTTCCACTTCATGTTATATGTGACTTTACTGTTTTCTTTACTGCTTTATTTAATGCCTTTATTTAAAACTGACTTGTCTTTTTGTTTCCTTTTTCTTTAACGCTTTCATTTACTGTTTCCTTCAATACCGTTGTAATTTTTGAGCAATTATTGTAATCATTATGAACGTGAAAATACATGACAATTTGTTTCATTCTTGTAATTGCATCTTCAACATCATATTCCACTCGTGCCAAACAAATACCATAGCAACGCTTGATGAGTTGTTGCGCTCTTCCAATATTATTACGCCCTAAATTTGGCAAAGGCATATTTGCATTAAAACTAGTCGATCAGCGGTGCAGTCGACGGTTCCGTGCCTTTCCCTCTTGAGTTGTCCGCTCAAGGGTACCGGTCTAGCACCCCATAGAAACCTTATTCTATTTAACTGTACATGCATCACTGTCAAACCTAGTCAAGTCAGTTATGTTGTCCATATAATGACTCTTTAAGATAGTCTTATCCAAAGTCCACTGGGTTCCCCTGGGACCCAAACGGACAACATCATACTCTGTGTATTTATTTGGAGAACTAAATGCTGTTTATGCCAATTATTGATTTAAATAGTCGAGTCCGGCGGGGGTGAGGGACTAACACTTTGTTTTGTAGAAAATGAGGCACGAAGTCCCCAGATTCGGCATGGTAACCAACATTCACCCAAGGTTGCTAAGCTGGTGGGAAGACCTTCATTGGCAGAACGCCGAGGGAAGCGAAGGGGGACACTTGGCTAGAGCTTACTTGCTGCTGGGACTGCGTGAGCTGGTGAAGCTGTTCGATGGAGCTAAAGATGCCGAGTCTGGGGAAGGTCCTTCTGGGACCAAGTAGTTAGGAGTCTTTCTTTTGCTTTAATGTCTTTTATTTTCCGCAATTTTAGCGTCATTTTGGGATTCGTCTTATTTTTATCAATAAAATGAGGCATTTAGCATTATAAGTTCTCCAAATCAACTTGTCGCTAGGCCTACCTCGGACACAACGAGGCACCCAAATTAGGACACAGTTTATATTCTTGCACTATGTGTTTAAATATCGCAACGTTTTCTCCTCATAATCTTTACTAATTTGTTACCTTTTTGTTTTTACTTTTTATTTTATTCCCCTTCCCCAAAGGTTAGTTCGTGCACTCTGGCATGATCATCTTAAGCAGAAGGGCACATCTCAATAACTGGACTATCGAACCACCAGAGCCCGGAAAGCTTCGGGGTAGCAAGGCTGAACAAAGCACCATGCATCATCTTTATTTTCTGCTAGTTGATCTTCTTTCCGCATTTTTTATTCGAAATAGAGCTCCAATGTTCAAAACAATTATGGAATTTATCAAAGTATTTCAGTTTCTTATAAATTTCGCTCTTATTATTTTTCTCTATCATTTACTTTATTTACACAGCATTACTATTACTTATCTTGATGAACCGACGAATGTGACATGCGACAAAATAACGCAACAAACGGATATAGACTCAGAAGAGGATGATATACCAGAAAAGGTCGTTAAAGAGGTTGAGGACTTTGAGAATAGGCCTAAGTCTAACTTCGACGAAACTGAGGTTATCAACTTGGGGGATACAGAGAATATCAAGGAAACGCGCATCAGTGTTCACCTGTCACCGTCAGAAAAGGAAGAGTACACGGAATTCTTAAAAGAATATGAGGACATATTTGCCTGGTCGTATGATGATATGACCGATCTCAGTACATCTATTGTAGCTCACAAACTGCCAACAGATCCGACATGTCCGCCGGTAAACAGAAGCTCAGGAAGTTCAAGCCAGACATGAGTTTGAAGATCAAGGAAGAAGTTACCAAACAAGTCAAAGCCAAGGTCCTCAGGGTAGTGGAGTATCCAACATGGTTAGCCAACATTGTGCCAGTGCCGAAGAAGGACGGGAAGGTCAGAGTCTGTGTCGACTACCGTATCTCAACCGGGCCAGTCCCAAAGACGACTTCCCATTGCCAAACATACACATTCTCATCGACAACTGTGCCAAGCATGAGTTGCAGTCTTTTGTTGATTGTTTCGCCGGGTATCATCAGATATGGATGGATGAGGAGGATGCAGAGAAAACGGCTTTTATCACGCCGTGGGGAATGTATTGCTACAGAATGATGCCATTTGGGTTGAAGAATGCTGGCGCCACCTACATGAGAGCCATGACTACTATCTTTCACAACATGATACACAAGGAGATCGAAGTATATGTGGACGACGTCATCGTCAAATCCAAGAAAGTTGCTGATCATATGGAAGATCTGAGAAAATTCCTCAACAGACTGAGAAGGTACAATCTGAAATTGAATCCTGCCAAATGTGCTTCGGGGTTCCTGCCGGAAAACTGCTGGGTTTCATCGTGAGCCGTCGAGGGATAGAATTGGACCCATCAAAGATCAAAGCCATCCAAGAATTGATACC
>NW_017688300.1:0-732 GCF_001879085.1 Nicotiana attenuata
CTGAAGGTATAACTCAAATTAATATTGATGTTGAAAGTAGTAATCTTGGTATTTTTACTAATAGAAATTTCATTGAAGGTCTTGTCATCAATGAAGCATTTCAAGTAGCAGCAATGATTGAGAAGTTGCCTCCTTTGTGGAAGGACTTCAAAAACTACTTGAAACACAAACACAAGGAGATGTCCCTTGAAGATCTCATTGTTCGGTTGAGAATCGAAGAGGACAACAAAGCTGCTGAAAAGAGAGGCCGTGGAAACTCAACAATAATGGGAGCAAATAGTGTTGAAGAGAATAAAAAGAGGAAGAAGGCTTCTGGACCGAAATACAACCCAAGCAAGAAGCGGTTCAGTGGAAACTGCTACAACTGCGAAAAAACTGGACACAAATCTACGGAGTGTCGTGCTCCAAAGAAAGACAAGAAGAAGGGTCAAGCAAACATGGTTGAAAAGCATGATGATGTTGATGATTTATGTGCCATGCTTTCCGAATGCAACTTGGTGGGCAATCCTAAAAAGTGGTGGATTGATTCTGGAGCCACTCGCCATGTTTGTGCTGTTAGAGAAGCTTTTGCTTCTTATGCTCCTGTTGGACCCGATGAGACGATTTCTATGGGAAATGCTTCAAAGGCGAAGATTGAAGGATGTGGGAAGATATTTCTCAAAATGACTTCCGGCAAAGTGTGGTGACTTTGAACAACGTCCTTCATGTTCCCGAGATTAGGAAGAATTTAGT
>NW_017688300.1:5210-5985 GCF_001879085.1 Nicotiana attenuata
TGGAAGCGATTCAGATTTTTTGTGCAAGATATATCTAAGCGGCTGGAGGATGCTTGTATAACGTCTACAGTGGCGTAGAAACGTCAAAGGACTAGTGGACTGCGCTTGAAAAGAATACAAAATCGAAGATGCCGGGCTGAAAAGTTGTTGCTGCAAAGTTTTTGGACTACAAAATGGTAGATAGCAAGTCTGTTATTACCCAAGTCCAGGAATTGCAAGTGATTATTCACGATCTCCTTGCTGAAGGTATAACTCAAATTAATATTGATGTTGAAAGTAGTAATCTTAGTATTTTTACTAATAGAAATTTCATTGAAGGTCTTGTTATCAATGAAGCATTTCAAGTAGCAGCGATGATTGAGAAGTTGCCTCCTTTGTGGAAGGACTTCAAAAACTACTTGAAACACAAACGCAAGGAGATGTCCCTTGAAGATCTCATTGTTCGGTTGAGAATCGAAGAGGACAACAAAGCTGCTGAAAAGAGAGGCCGTGGAAACTCAACAATAATGGGAGCAAATAGTGTTGAAGAGAATAAAAAGAGGAAAAAGGCTTCTGGACCGAAATACAACCCAAGCAAGAAGCGGTTCAGTGGAAACTGCTACAACTGCGAAAAAACTGGACACAAATCTACGGAGTGTCGTGCTCCAAAGAAAGACAAGAAGAAGGGTCAAGCAAACATGGTTGAAAAGCATGATGATGTTGATGATTTATGTGCCATGCTTTCCGAATGCAACTTGGTGGGCAATCCTAAAAAGTGGTGGATTGATTCTGGAGC
>NW_017688301.1:0-578 GCF_001879085.1 Nicotiana attenuata
AGTCCGCTTCACGTTTATTCCTGTGTGTACCACTTACTCGATCGGAGCGGTTGGCGGAGAGTTTATATACGGGAGATCGTCCGTTGATAAGTTGGTATTTTACCACTTATCTTGACCTTTAACTAACTTTTGTATGTTTGAGTGATAAAATCATGTATTTACTGTCATTTACTTCTAGTTTTACAGGGTGATTGTGATTTAGAAGTAATGGTGAAGAAACCAAGTGAAAACAAGTCAAAAGAAGCCAAAAAGAGAGAAAAATCTGGGCAGTGACCTCAGGGTCGCAAATGCGACCAGAGCTTGGGAAAAGCGAAGTCAGCCATAAAGGTCAGTCTTCGCAAATGCGAAGAGGAGTTCGCAAATGCGAACTCAGCAAGAATAGGCAGTATTCACAAATGCGAAGACCACTTCGCAAATGCGAAGTCAACCTGGATAGTCAACCTTCGCAAATGCGAAGGTCTCATCGCAAATGCGAACCTGGGCAGTCTGGGCAAGTTTGGGAATTGCGAACTTTTGTTCGCAATTGCGAAGATCGTGCTTCAGGCATGGGCAATTCTGGAATTTCACACTTTTGATCC
>NW_017688301.1:5352-5985 GCF_001879085.1 Nicotiana attenuata
TTTGTGTGCCCAATGTTGATGGTCTTCGAGAGTTGATTCTAGCAGAGGCCCATAGTTCGCGGTACTCCATCCATCCGGGTGCCGCGAAGATATATCAGGATTTGAGGCAGCACTATTGGTGGAGGCGGATGAAGAAAGATATAGTTGGTTATGTGTCTAGATGCCTCAACTGCCAGCAGGTGAAGAATGAGCACCAGCGCCCGGGTGGGTTGCTTCAGCAGATAGAGATTCCGTAGTGGAAATGGGAGCGCATCACCATGGATTTTGTATCGGGACTCCCACGGACCTTGAAGAAGTTTGATGCCATCTGGGTCATTGTGGATCGGCTGACCAAGTCCGCTCACTTTATTCCTGTGTGTACCACTTACTCATCGGAGCGGTTGGCGGAGATTTATATACGGGAGATCGTCCGTTGATAAGTTGGTATTTTACCAACTTATCTTGCCTTTAAACCTAAACTTTTGTTATGTTTGAGTGATAAAATCATGTATTTACTGTCATTTACTTCTATTTTACAGGGTGATTGTGATTTAGAAGTAATGGTGAAGAAACCAAGTGAAAACAAGTCAAAAGAAGCCAAAAAGAGAGAAAAATCTAGGGCAGTGACCTCAGGGTCGCAAATGCGACCAGAGC
>NW_017688302.1:0-1967 GCF_001879085.1 Nicotiana attenuata
CGTTTAGAGACTAGGTGCCATCACGACGTCTTCGGAGGGATTTTTGGGTCGTGACAAGTTGGTATCAGAGCTCTAGGTTCATAGGTACTACAAGTCATAAGCAAGTTTAGTAGAGTCTTGCGGATCGGTACGGAGACGTCTGTACTTATCTTCGAGAGGCTACAGAACTATTAGGATAACCTCACTTCTTTCATTCCCTATCGTGCGACATTTATTCAACTTAAAGCATATAACTTATGTTGTTTACATCCACTCGTGTATGAAGTTGCGCATTCAATAATAACTATGCGCCAATGGTCAGTTGTACCACAGAGGGGTTATTAGGGAGCTAGGATTGCTCAATCATTGTTACCACGTGTTGCCAAGATTGAAGATGCGGAGGTATTGAGAGATCACCCAGTGACCTATGGCTTCGTGCCAAGTGAGGGGAGTCCACTATAAACGATCAAATTGCGGGGTCATGTTTTATACCAATTTTGCCTAAGATGTATTTATGTGGTATTGAAAGATTTTCCAAAACTTATATATGATCAAGAGCTGAGATTTGAATGGGACGATAATGAGACTTGAATATTCCTGCGTCCTTAATAATTCTACATTTCAGTATCAGCGGGGTCATGGAAACATATTCAATATACTCGTAATGCTTAAGTTAATCACAACACTAGTGGCATGGAATTTTCTGTAATGGTTATTTAAGTTATCCGGTACAGACTCAGTATGAGCAGTTGAACTGTGGATGGGTTGTTATGAAAATGGTGATACTAGGAACATCATGGGAAAGTTGTCCTAGACTTGGGAGAAACATAATTTATAAAAGCAGTCAGGCTACATGCCCCATTGTAGTCAATACTCAGTTTACATGACCAACCAGAGGTAGGGGTCAGGATGTTAGAGGTGGAGGTGGAGACTCCTAGAGGTGGAGACCCAGCCGTGGATATATTTTCTATGGTATGGCTGAGGTCGCAACACTAGATGGTGTCGTTATAACTACGATTTTGAATAATTATAAGTAACAATTTCGATAAATCGACTCGGTTCTAAGTATTGAGGCAAGTCCTCTTAATATGCTCCACTCATGAGTGAGCTTCGTAATCTTAAATTTACTTATGTGCATACTCATGTTGAGAGATTATATGGAGATAGCTATGCCTATCATTATGTGTTAGTCACTAAAAATAGTTGTGATATGGGTTTTGATGTGATTTCAGGAAAATTGATTTAAATCGCGAATTTTATTCCCTATCGGTGTAAGGGTTCATTATATGTTGTGATTTTGTTTGACGAAATTTATTTAGAAGAAAAAAAGAAAGGAAATGAAAAATTTCAGTTGGCACAATGTGCATATTACTTGTGGTACGGAGTTGAGGACGAGATCCTCGTATTTTTATATGATGTGAGATATTTAAACCAGCTACAAGCTGCGGTGGATGCCATATAAGGACGAGGTCCTTGTGGTGAAAAATTTATGTGTTTAAATTCTCCCTTGTGAAATTTAAAAATTTTTGTACTATAGTACTTGTAGGGAGTCATTCCTATGAGGCTCATTTGAAAATTCTTGTATGAATATCTCTGTGCATAATTTGCCAATTTGTATTGTAACTATTGAGTTGTTTCCCAAAAGATAAGTGCCCAGGTGGCGTTAAATGTGACTCGTTAAATTAGGGTAATTAATTTTGAGGTCTTCGTGCCTCGTTGTTAGAAAATGAAGGTTTGAAACGAGACGTTTGTTGGCATGATATTAATTGGAGATTTGTAATCGATTATGAACAACTATTAAGACCAGATATGTGGTTATGGTCATACATATGATGTGTCTCATGTCCAGATATCTTTATGATAATGTCACGCTTGTAATGCAGAGATCTGTTTTATTGATATATACATTATGGTGATTTGTTGAGTTGTGGATGTGTTGTTAGGAGTTATTTTGGTGTTACTCTGACAGGTGGATAGGCCCAATTACA
>NW_017688302.1:5128-5984 GCF_001879085.1 Nicotiana attenuata
TCCTTTCGGAGGGATTTTTTGGGCGTGACTGTTGACATGTGATTTTTGACCCTCCCCGAAATTTTACCCATTTTAGCATGTAAATATTTAGTTTAGGCCTAATATCGCCATTTCAACTACTTTTTACTATTTTACTTTATTTTATTACAAGAAAATAAAAATTACAAAAAAAATAGGTTTATTAATATTTTATAGTCATTTTTAATCTTAAAAAAATTACAAAAATAGTACCCTATCTTTATTTTTATAATCTTGAAAACACAAAAAAAAAAATATAAATAGTTTTATGTTTTATAGTTTAGTTCAATTAATTAAAATTAGTTTATATTTTTATATTATAATTGTACATAATTTTAGAAGAAAGAATTAGTTTTAGGTTGGTTTATCCCATTTTTATAAATCTTTTAGTCCATTTTTAGTCTTTGGCCCAAAATACCTAGCCCATAGTTCCTAGGCCCATACCCCTAACCTAATCCCTACCCTATATAATACTACCTACACCACAAACACACCCTACACTCTAAAATATACAATCAGTCGCAGCAAAAACACACGAGAGCCGCAGACATAGAGCCCCACCTCCTCCTTCACGTCGTCTTCTTCGACTTCCCCCCTCCCCATCGGATTGTGACCTTCTTCAGCATCTCACCCACCTCCATCGCCATCCTCTAACCTGCCGAGCACCATCTCCACAAAACCACCTCCCATCACCAAAGCCCCCCCGAACCCCACCAGCGAGCCCACCTTCAAAACCGCAGGAAACCAGCCCCGTGAACCACCCAAAAGTGCAGCAACAAAGCATATGTGAACAGCTTCAGAAACACCCTCAAATCTGTCCCTGAAACCCGCTCCAAAA
>NW_017688303.1:0-738 GCF_001879085.1 Nicotiana attenuata
ACTGAACTGAATCCTCGTACACGCAAATCTCGATCCTCCACAACATACCGCATATACCATACCATCGAAGGATAGCAGGAAAACTTTTATCTCCCTTCCGAGCCACAGACATCTACGCACTCAACTAGTCAAGAACTTCCATTGATCCCATCTAGAAGAAAAATCATTACACATTCCATGTCTCTCATATTCGTAGAAAATGCACCTCTTCAACCACGGTAGAAATCGACAAGAACTCTCTCAATTCCGTTTGCATAAATTAAACTGCCAGGACGGAATCCTTCTAACTCGACCAAGCTAAGCAAGCCATCAAAACCCAAGCATTGCTGCAAAATACTTGTAAGGGCTCATTACCTCAAACACATACAAAGAATTAATCATATCCTTACCATACCGATTCGGTCTACTATCAAGCTATTCCATCTATCAAATTTCCCTTCTGATTCATCATCAACTTGATATTCCCCCTTGCTGTAGCACCACAGTTCCTCAACCCAGGCTCACTACACGAGACCAAAGCACAAGACCACACTGTCTAAGACCCATAAGCCACTGAATCCTCTCTCAAATATTCCCAGAAACACCACATTCCAAAATACTTTACTCTGAAGAACTTCCTGCGAATCTAAATCCGTTACCTTTACTTTCCAGATATTGATACATAGAATCCCATAATTAACATAAAAATACCACAAGTCTTGACCCTTTTTCCAATGAAAACACAGTCTCTAACCACAT
>NW_017688303.1:5337-5984 GCF_001879085.1 Nicotiana attenuata
ACGATCCACAACCACGACATAGCCTGTACATGAGAACTCCCAGTCTCCAACTCCATATAGCACATGAATCATTATACCTGATCCCAATTTTGCCGTCCGAACACATACCACACCTTAAATACCCCATCACTCCACGATAGATACTTTAAAATTTCCTGTGCCACCAAGCAAACCCGAATACCACCAGTTGATCCAACAAGAAAATGCCGCAATACTACTGAAGTATCATCAGTTTAATCACATTACCCTTTTTTCTGAGACATATACTCTCGTCAAATCGCTTCCTATTAGCAGCACCATTTCCTTGATTATTTGAGGCTACCCGTTGCCTAAGAGTTTTATGAACTTCTTTTCAGAACTGAACTGAATCCTCGTACACGCAAATCTCGATCCTCCACAACATACCGCATATACCATACCATCGAAGGATAGCAGGAAAACTTTTATCTCCCTTCCGAGCCACAGACATCTACGCACTCAACTAGTCAAGAACTTCCATTGATCCCATCTAGAAGAAAAATCATTACACATTCCATGTCTCTCATATTCGTAGAAAACTGCACCTCTTCAACCACGGTAGAAATCGCAAGAACTCTCTCAATCCGTTTGCATAATAAACTGCCAGGACGAATCCTTCTAACTCGACC
>NW_017688304.1:0-731 GCF_001879085.1 Nicotiana attenuata
AACAACTTCAAATATTTTCTAACCTTGGTAGATGACTACAGTAGGTCCACTTGGACACACCTCCTAAGCTGCAAAAGCAATGCCTTGCAAATAATAAAGGCCTTTACAACCATGGTGGAAAATCAATTCAAAACAACTGTCAAATGTATAAGATCTGATAATGGTTTAGAGTTTACCAACAATGAAGCTGCCACTTTCTTTCAATCCAAAGGAATTAACCACCAAAAGACTTGTCCTTATACACCACAACAAAATGGGGTGGTGGAAAGAAAACACAAATATCTACTTGAAGTAGCCAAGGCACTCCTTTTTCAATCTAAATTGCCACTGAAATATTGGGGAGAGTGTGTCCTTACAGCAACATATTTGATTAACAGACTTCCAACCATTCCTCTAAAGAACAAATGTCCTTTTGAGCTCTTATATAAAAGGAAGCCAAATTACTCTCACTTGAGGAGTTTTGGCTGCCTGTGCTATCCTACAGTACCAAAGCCATTCAGAGATAAACTAGAACCAAGAACCAGCCCGCATGTGTTTGTAGCCTATGGACTGATAGGTAGTGACGAACCAAACCTCAACAGGTAAAACACAATTAAACTGTACAATAAAGTAGGCATGCTTGAAATTCAAGTATTCAGCAAGACAGCAAGGTAAATACCAATCTGAACAATGTGAAGTATAAAGCTCAGCTAATCTCTACGTGCCAATGCACAAATATGCATGAAAAGTGT
>NW_017688304.1:5312-5984 GCF_001879085.1 Nicotiana attenuata
AACACAACTACAGGGCCAATAATAATATATAAGGAAAAATCCTGGAAATCAAAAGACAACATCCGGTGCCGCGAACGCTGGCGGTCACCTTACTCAGCTACAATAGCCATACCTTCAATCAGCTAATAACCCGTTACCGGGTGAACAATACCTGCAACTGCACGCGAGGTGCATGGAGTAAAGTGAGTACTTCCAACTCAGTGAGTAATAAGAGTAAATAATAACTGCGAGGCAAGAAATCACGTAAGAGCAATCCATCATGCTATATAGGACAGTACCACTCTTTGAGAAAACAGTAAAACCGTGAAAATCCTTTAGAAAATATCTGGCTCAGTTTAAAACCTCTTTTGAAAACATCCTTTTCCAACAGTCAAGCAAATGAACGCGTAATCAGATAGTGCAAGTCCGCACATAAGACAGCCCCTCGGGCACAGCACTCCACAAACAGTTAACACCAGGGTGTCTGGTAAACAGTACAAGCAATAGCATGGATGCCAATGATATGAGAGTGCTAAATGTCATGACACGTAGTACAAACAGGAACCAATGCATGAATGCAATGCAATGCATATGACCGCTGCGGCGCGCAACCTGATCCATTTGGGTACCCGCGCTCACTGTGGGGGTTCAGACTCCGGAAGGGCTCCTACAGCCCAAGCGCAATATCAATAT
>NW_017688305.1:0-5984 GCF_001879085.1 Nicotiana attenuata
TCTTTGTTGCTCTTTTTTTTTTTTTTTTTTTTTTATGCCTTCTTCTTCAATATTCCTTAATTATTTTTTTCCCAAACACATAACACTTTCTGTCAAAGAACTTATTCCTTTTCACTAGTAATTTAAAAATTGATACAACTCCATCCATATAAATCTTCAATAATGAAAATTCTTGCTAATTTTCATCGCGAAGACCCAAAACTTATTCGGACTCCTCCTCTTTCAATCACGAGGAAAGCTTGAAATGATGGATTTAATTTTTCTACAGAATGACATATACAATCTTGAAAGTTGAACTACACAGGTCATAGAACACAATGTCCTAAAGTTTTGAATTGAAAGTTAAATATTAGGACATAGAAGAAACAACATATGCCTATTTTTTTTTTAAAGTTGTGACTAAATACTAAATAATTTATAAATGCAGGATAAAAATTAAGCAACAATCCAAAAAGTGGGAGTCAATTACTCAAATGGTCACTCAACTATCTCAAATTATCTCCTAAAGTCACTTTTCTTTCGTTTGTAACAACAAAGTCACTGAACTATGCCTATTGCACTCAGAAAGTCACTCAACTGGATTTTTCAAATTTTGGACCAAATACCTATTTTACCCTCTAAATTATAAATATTTATTTTCTTTTATTTTTTTAAAATTTTTTAATATTATAATTTTCCTTTTTTAATTTATATTATGAACTTACCTATAGAATAAATAAATATTATTTATAAATNTTAAAGGCTTCCGATACGAATGCCATTATAATATCATGCCGGAAAAAGCAGAAATTTTCTAGGGATCACTGTTCACGCCGGAAAAATCACTATAGCTCGCCGAAAAATTCCAAAGTTGTCGGAATCTGTCGGAAATAGTACTAATGGACTCGGAATTGCAAGGAGATGAAACTGTCCTGAAGAATTTTTTTCAAAATCTGACCGGAAGAGGTCACACGCGCCGGCGCGTGTGACAGACGCGCCGGCGCGTGTGACAGACGCGCCGCCGGAAGCAGATCTCCAACAGGCGCGTGACGGCGCGTGGGTGAGTATTTTCCGGTGAATTTTTCTGGGGTTTGGTCGGATCTCTCTTGGGAACCTTGTGGTGGTGTTGGATTTTGCACAACATTGATAATTAGTGACTTTGACGCAACCAGTCACTTAAGTTACCGGAAAATTGCACGGTGACTGAGTTCTTTCTTCCTGGATGTCGCTGGAATGACGCACAACGATCTCTTCTCACCGATGCTCTGATACCATGTGAGAATGCACGGGAGAAAAATATATTTATTGATTAATTATGACAATGATACAATGAGCCCTATATATATAATACATGTCCTACTCCTAATATATGAAAGGAAACATATTCATTACATTGTAGGTTGCTCCTCCTATAATACTTTGTGTCTTGCTAATAAAGATACTTGAAATAACTTAGTTTAAGTAGAAGTAGCATAATAGGTTTTAGGAATTAGTATTTTGAGTTTAATTACTTGTTGGCTTGTAATAGTTTTCCATAATTCCAAGGCCCAAAGAAAAATCTAACGCATTATTAGTTTTAAACTTACTAGATAAATATATTTTCCACATGTAAAATTTATTCAGTACGGTTCGGTATTGTTTCCGGTTTATTTTTATAAAATAAAAAACCTACCCTAATTATCGGTGCGATTATAGATTTATATAAAAACCTACGGTTTCTTAAAAACAAACCTAAAAATGGGTTCGGTGCGGTACGCTTTGGCCGATTTTTGAATATCCATTTACACCCCTAGGAGGGTTGGTTGGCCTTGCTTTAGAATCTTACGCGCCCACTTTTTCTTTACTAGATTTAGAGTACGCGCGTTGCGCGTGTACTTCATGCCAGTGAGTATAAGTTTTTAAAAAAAATACACAAATACTATTAACATATGTAATTGAGTTATAAATAAAATTGAAAAATCACAAGCTCTTGAAAATGATAAATATTGATAATATATGGCTAACTTAATAAAGAAAAAATTACGTACATCACATAAAATTATTCTAATGTCTTATCATGATTTTGGTATAGAAATTGTGCATTTGCTTTAGTTGCTCGACATCAGAATAATATGCTAACTTGTACTCAAATATATCTTGTAACAATATTATACTCTTTATGGCCTTAAAAAGTAATTTTTTTGCTCAAGTACATTATATGAATTTCATCTTATTCCTTACTGAAAATACAAAAAATAAAAAAAGACTCCATATTATTAGGTTTAACTATCATACGAACAATTTAATCGGATGGGTGTTGTTTAAACCCAACTACACGTGTTTTTAGAAAAAATAAAATAAAATGATTACCATAAAAAATTAAGGTAAAAAAATTAATATTTATTATTATCTTAATAAACATGAAGGTATCGTTATGTAATATAATTCTCAAAATGTATAAAATCTATTAAACATTTCCTGTACTGTGCATTCAGATAAATCATTATAAAAGTGTTTGCAATATCTATTTTTATACGCATATACATTTTATTGTTTTAACAATATTTAGTGATGGTATTTGAATTCAACTGACTGGATATTATCTCTCTTAATTTACGAATAATTTGCTGAAACATGATCATTTTAATTATTTGGATGGCTTTATCATGAGAATCTTACTATTAATATTGATATTTGTCATGAGTTCATAGTTATATTAGTAACTAAAGATAATCACGAGCCTAAAAACACACGAAGTATAAAATGACAACAAAAATCCTAAACCAGGAAATTCTTTTTTAGAATTTTAAGCTTTCAAAACTAAATTCAAAATAAAATACATAACTAATGGCGTTTGAATCTTTTGATTTAAAATTATAAACGTACTCTTTGTCCCTCAAGTGAGTTCCACACCCATCAAAGAATATATAATTCATATTATCTTAATATGAAAAGTATGTTAGTTTAAATGAGGAAATAATTTAAATAAGGCAAACTTTTATTATTTTTAAAGTCCAAAATATTAAGAGTTTTTATATATTTTTAATAAGGAAAGATTTCTAGTAAAATTAAATGACTATTTTTAGATATTAGTGGAATAATTAAATGACTATTCCTAAATATTAGGAAATTAATTAGAATGACTATTTTGCCCAATGTGAACTCTATTTTTAAAGGGCAGAAAAGACGAACGACATTTCGCTAAGGGCCTTCGTGCTTTTAATATAGTATAGATTTTAGATCTAAGTATACTGAAGCCCGGAAGACTTTTAGAAGGAGCACTCTCACTTATTCAGGACCAAATAGGTCTAAACTTTTCAACGGTTCTAGTCTTATGGATTAGGGGCTGAGACAAACCCAAAAATAACAGGCTCTAGATGGTTGTAATGTTTTTTACCGATATTAGTTAATATTTATAGCCAAATATGAAATAAATAAAATCTCGAATTCTATCCCGAGATTATAATCCTAATTCCTATAACCAAAACGACCCTTAAACATTAAATTTCAGAAGGCATTATATATTTAAAAGCTCAACTACTACCGATTGTTGAGTAACGGGAAATAGTTAAGTTTCCCCTTTAATTAATTCCTATAGGCAGGGCGCTATTGTACCTTAGTGTTTGCCAGTAAAACGGTACAATTAAATTTGTTACTTGATTTATAGACAAGCGAATTGTTTTGATTCAAAAATAATAAAGAAATAAGATTAAAAATGAGACTTAGCAATTGAAATTGAAGAAGATGACAAGCCTGGCCCCGAGCGCTATGTCTCCGAGAACAAAAATGAAAGAAATGGTAAAGAGCCAACACAATTGTTTAATTGAGAGCGAAAGTAAAATATAGCATATATTTTGCCCAGAATTTTCGTGTCTTACAATGGCGATATAGCCTATTATTTATAGCTATACATAGGGAAACAAGATCTTAGGATCAAGCCCCACCTAAATGATAATAAAAGAGTCATTGATGAATATGTAACGGCAAGCTATGAATGCAAATATTCTTTGCAACGGTTGCCCAATTAATGTTAGAGAATATTCTTTCATTGAATGCTATCCGATGGCAAATACTCGATCTGCTCCCGTTGACTATGCTCCCTTTGGGATTTACCCGATGTCAATTGTAGTTGTTGTTTTCGGTACTGGTTGTTACTTGACTCGCCTTTTACCTCTCTTCGGTTCCACGTGTCATGCTATTCATTCGGTCATTTATTATAATCAATTTTATCCCATACACTTAGATTATTGGCAAAAGGGATGTATCTACCATATATTCCAAACAACAAGGGAGCGGAAGTGCTGTTTTCCAAACCTAAAGGGATCTAAAAGTAATAATACTAACAACGAAGGAGCTTTGTTGCGGAAGCGATCTGGCCGACCGGAACTTGGAAGTTTAAAAAATTTGAAGTTGGTACATATATAGTAGACGTTGTGTAGAGAGAGAGAGAGGAAAATCCAAATCCAATGCGATGATGGGAAGCGAGTCAAATCCTACATGGGTTGGAAGGAAACCAATGAGAAGACTTGGTGGAATGTCTGATGCTCTTTCTATTGCTTCTGAACTCGGTTTCTCTCTTCCGACTCCTCCCAATTCCCAGGTCCACACTTTTTTCTTTTTAGTTGAGTCTTGTACTGCTGAATTTTTGTAGCAATATTCATATTTGAGATTTATTGATTGAAATTCAAAAACATTCCCGTTGTTTAGGAGGAGATCCAAAACTTATCCTCCACCACTGGTGAAAATGGTGATGATTTGATAAGGGTCTTGAAAGAACTCACTGCTGTTCAAAGGAAAATTGCTGATTTACAAGTCGAACTTCAAGGTCGAAAGGTGACATTGTTCAGATTCTTAAGAATTTCATCCTTTTTAAATTATCCAACACGATGTTCTACTAGTGAATGTGGTGTGAATTTATAGCACTTCGACTTTTCACTTGACCCTAATATTGCATATGTCCTATCCATTTCAGCAGGGCATGGTTACTTAACAGTTCAAAATAATTTGAAAATTTTACAACTTACACACCTAACTATTCGATATTGTCATCTATTTAGCTTTGGTAATTGAAAAATGTAGTCTTTTAGACGATATCATGAACTAACATAGTAATGTGTTACAACTTTAGGAGGACAAAAATGTTGCTCATCTGACACATGTCAGTGAAATGGAAAAGAAGATTGAAACATTGCAAAGGATTACTACTATTTTGAAGGACGTTATTCAGAATAAGGTAATTGACTTAATCTGAGTTTTAACTTCTATTTTCTGCCTAGTTACATTTGGTGATATTCAAATATTTCATCATGATCTTCTCTATCCACCTTTTTGAAACTAAACAAAATTCCCTACTGTCATGGGGAGGCATCAATCCTATTTGTGTCAAATGATTGATGTTCTTCCATTCGTCAATGCTTTTGTGTTTTCCAGAGGAGGGGGCATCACATGCAGCATGTGCACTTTCTGGACATAATTATTTAGGACCACCAGAATAAACACATTAAGACACATAGAAGAAAAACTAAATGAATTTCGAGATATGAATATGATTATTCAAGTGGTTGCTGATTTGTGTAGGTTTTGTTCACTGAATGAATTAAAGATGTATTAATGCAAGGATAATATGGAATAAAGAACTTTGTTTCTGCAGTATCTAGTATAGATGGTGAAAAGGAAGAATGATGTTGGTCTCTATATGCGTGTGTGATGCATTTTCTCTTTTCTTCGAGTACAGCTGCATCGTCTTTTTGTTTGTGGACAGCTGTATTCATGAAAGTATTGTGGATGTGCTTCTTTGTGCACTCTTGTATTCTTGCATGCAGGAGTCAGTGGTAGTGAGAGGAAAAGAAGAGGTTCGAGCCCTTTCCCGATCTCTGGTGATGCAAACTAGTTTCATGAGTTAACTGCTCTAGGTGCCCTAACGCACCTTAATCTTTTAGGTGGCGACTCTTCAAACTCCCTTACCCGTCCCAAAAGGAAGGGAGTTGTCTCAGAAATGTCGAAACCTGATTTCGCGAGAAAAGAAG
>NW_017688306.1:0-5984 GCF_001879085.1 Nicotiana attenuata
ACGGTCCACATTTCCTTACCTTATTAAACCTAGACCTAATACCCCCCCCCCCCCAAACCCCTCTCATTCACTCCTCTCACCCGATGTCACTCCTTCCCTCTTCTCTCAGCTCTCTCGACTGAACCCTAATTCTAAAACACCGTCACCGGCATGTATCTCAAGCCTGTGATGTTTCCATGTCTTCTCCGGCCGGTCCTGGCCTTCTACGCACCATGGCTCCTTGACTTCTTAGATCCTTGAGACGATCTCGAGGAATCCAAGCGGTTCTGGTTCGACACTTTGCTTACTAGCCTGTCTCAGGCCATTTTCTTGACTGTGAGTAAGAGTTTTCTCTTGTTTTGCTACGAATCTATGGTCTCTTGGCCTATTCTCTCACCTCTATTACTTTCATGGGAAAAAAACTAGTCTGATATTATCGATCCTTCTCAGATCTGTATAGATCTGAGATGAATCGAGCACTATTACCTGTTTTCTTTGAAAATATCTGGTTTTAACTGATTATTCCGGCTTTTCCCTAAAACTAGGGTTCGTCCCAAGTTGTTTTCAAAGGTTTTTTGACTCCTAAAATGTTTGATTAGTTATTTTTCGTCCTCATGACTGATTTGTGAAAGAATACTTAAACCATAGTTGATTCTCTAATTTTCTAACCTTTGCTCCAATTCTGGGTAATTTCTGTGTTACCAGTCATATTGTTTTGCTCTATTTCTTGGACCTAAACATTTTTTCTTTGTCAAATCCATTATTCTCTGGTTTTTCCCTAATTAGTCTCTATTAGGGCTAGAATATGTATTTTTCGACTAATTTCTATATTTCTGTGAAGTTTTACTTATTCCATTTTTCCATTTATGGAAGTTGATATTTCTTTTCAGAAATCGGTATTATTTTGAAAGTTTGGCTGATTGATTTACTCTGTTAGAAATTCGTGTGCTTAATTCTTGCTTGTTTCCTTGTTTACGGCCTTAATTGGTCATCCCTGCTTTATTTGATTACCCGTATGATTATGGATTTTTACTGATTCCTTTACATGTTATGATTGAGATTCTTTCCTTAATTGGACCCCTGTTATTACCGTTTGGTCAATTACCCCTAACTAAAGGGTCTATTCTGAACTCCTTTATGCGATTGGATTCTGTGATTTCCTTAATTGATTGAATGTTGATTCCTTTTACCTTATTTGCTCTGCTCTTAAACTGCTATATATATACACCCTTATTTTTACCTCTCAAGACAGGAACTAAGTTCAGAATACACACACACACTCAAACTCTCTCTTCTTTCTCTGCTACTTGTGCTAATTGTTGGTCTTGCCGGCTGAAAGCCAAGGCTAGACAGTGGAACTATACTTGCTTTACATTCTGCACTTTGCTTCTTTAACTGGTATGTCCCTAGTTCAATTCTGAAACTCAAACTCTATGTGTTCCATTCCTGCACTAGTTTAATTGGCTATGTGTTCAATTTGTCTTCCTGTTTACTGCTTTATTCAACAAGTCTAAATTCTGTCCTCTCTTGTTCAAGTGTGTAATCATCATGTCTAAGTTTCACTCGTTTGTTTAATACTTGGCAGCATGTTTATTAGTCTTTGTTTACTCCCTTCAAATTGGTGTGATCATGTTAGCAACTTAGCCTCCTAATGAACCTGATTGACCCTAATTGTATGGCTAATCCTGTCCAATGCACCCCTGTTTTCAACATGATTTTTCTGCATTCCTGCTCTATGTTTTAACTGCCTATTATCATGGCTAACTTGTTAAGTCTCTGAATCAATAGACTCCTAAGTGTTCTGTGCATTTGTTGTCTATATGCCTCCTCCTTCATGTATCCCTGATATGAACTCTATATGTTCCCAACCCCCTTCACCCTTGTGTGTAAACTGTCTGTTAAATGGTTGTGATTCTAAGCATTCTAAGTTTGTGTAATTGTATCATTGCTCTTCTCCGAACTAATTTCAAACTGTTTTCCTCTCTTAGTATTTTCTTAAACTGTTTCTGCTCCTGAAAATCTTGCCAAACCTAAAAATTATCTCTACACTGTTTTTACTAAGTCTTTCAAAACTATGTCAAGCACTCTCACTCTACTCTTAGACTATTAAGTTCTGCCCCTCTAGTGTGCGTACTGCCTAGGAATCCATGAGATTCCTCCGAACTCTGGCATACTAGGGCTGGCCCTTCCACACTGCACATAATCAGTTCTCTATTTTAAGAAAGGTCTTGGTGTGAGCACTGCCCGGGATCCCTGAGGTCCTTAGGGAACTTGACACACCAGGACATACTATTGGCTATGAGATTCTTGGCATCTGAGACTGTTCTGAAGGCCTGGCACTCCCAGGTTTATTTTGGGCCTGAATCAGGCTCCCTATAGCATAGTTTACATTTATGTAATTCATTCACTATTGGTTTGTAATAATAATTTCTTGTAAACAGATATTGGAGTAATTAGTAAAAAGGGGAGAGTTCCTATATGATTTTTGTGGGGAAACCGAGTAGAAATCCTGCTTTAGGTTTATATTATGATGATTTGCAATAGAAATCATGCTTTAGGATTATGTTGTGCTTATCTGCAATAGGAATCATGCTTTAGGTCTATATGCTATGTTACTTGCATTAGAAATATGTCATAGGTCTGTGTTATTTGCATTAGAGATCTTGCCTTAGGATACTCACGTTTACTGCCTTTGCATATTAGAAAACATGTTATAGTTCATCACTTCATTTCTGATTCTCCATAAATTGTCATCACCTGGAAATCCTGTCATTAAGCTACCGCTATAATCACGCTTAATAAAATGACCATCTCTCTCTGTGCATCAGAAATCCTGCTTTAGGACTGCATTTGCATCTGCTTTGAATCATGTCTATCAAGAGATTTAAAAAATAGCCCCAACACATAGACATCGTGCTCTAGTATAAATGCGCATGAAATCAACTCTTGTAACAATCAGCACCTAGACCAGCATGCCTATAGGATTTAATGAAACTCAAGCTGTTTTAACTAATCCCCAAAATTACGATTGCGTGTTTATAGGGTATTATAGGTCCACGGCTAGGCAAGCCTTAGGTAATTAAATGGTCTTATAAAGCTATGAAATTATGCTCTATTTATGTGTGAAACTGCCCAGGTTCAACAGGTTTTAAAATCAGTAGGCAAACTGATTAGGTTTATATCACCTCGCTTTAAAACAATGCTGCATATTCTATGTTTGTGATGCTCATTTAGATACCCTGTTCTAGGACTTCTCTGAAATTACCAAAAATCTGTGTTTAAGACGTGCTACTTATTTGTTTATGTGTGGAGGTAAATATGAGCCCCCTTTAACTGTTTCTCTATTTGATAGTCATATATGTTCTTTGTTGTCGCTTAGATTTTACCCTTTAGACACCTTAAGAAAGTCTAGAACTGCCTAAAATTAGAGGTCCTAAACACCTCCAGGACCACAAGGAAGGGACGGGTAAAGCACGCTTAGAGTTCGTTAATTAAAAACCGCTTGTATAACCGCTAAGGGGAAGGTGATTGGGTAGTAGAGGATATGATGACCTGTGCGCTAATGCCATGTGTAACCCCTCTATTTAAGGAAGGCTTACCTGGTGTTGTACAGATGTGATCCTATAGGCTAACAAACCTAGGAATTCCCTCCTTTATTCACATATGTGTGCTTAGACTGCCTAACTTCCTTTATTCACATATGTGTGCTTAGACTGCCTAAACTTCCTTTATTTGCAAATGTGTGCTTAGACTACTTATCTGTTAAATGACTAATTCACATAATTGAGTTCGGCCGGGACCCACCGTTGTGGACCGCGAGGGGTGCCTAACACTTTCTCCTCAAGGTAATTTCGAGGCCTTACCCTAATCTCTGGTAATGCAACTACTTATATGAGTTAATTACTCTAGGTGCCCTAACGCACCTTAATCCATTAAGTGGCAACTCTTCAAATACCCAAATTCCCAAAAGGAAATGAGTTGCTCCCAATGAATGTCGAAACCCGGACTCTGCGAGGAGAAAATGGGGCGCGGCAATACCAATCATAGGGTAGTATGTTGGATCAAATAGTCACACATAAAGGCAAGCAAGCTGAGGTTATAGATACCATGATTTAATCATGGGTTTATTAGGGATGAACATCTATAACAGGACAACAATCATAGGTATAATGACATAGGGGCAGACACATAGATATGTTGTAAGCAGGACAGCACATACGTCTAGTGAATAGAAAACAGGCAGGTTGACATGCTGAAAACAAGACCCTCTAGGTTTAATCATATGTAAGTAAGCATGTTGATTAAGGCATTAGCATATAGCACATAAGTCTTAGAAATAGGCATACTAATACCAAGGAAACATACTGATTCAAACAACATGAAGGTAGACATGCTAGGAACAGGAAAACACACAAGTCTTGGAAAAAGACAATGTATACATATTGAAGGCAGGGAAAAATCGCATAGGTCCTAGTTAAGAGCATAATATCAGGGAAACATACTGATTCAATGACATGAAAGTATGCATGTTGAGAACAAGAAGCATACTGATTTAGTAACATGCAAGTGATTGTTGAGCAGGAAGTACATAAACCAAGTCATACAGATGTCTGAATAATAATAAAGTGAGATATGCAAGTTAGGAATTAGCAGTAGGAGAGTGAGGTAAATAGGATCTAAGATCTAGCCTTGGCTTTCAGCCGGCTAGACAGTGCAATAGACAAATAGTAGTAGAGAGCAAGAGTTTTTAGAGGTTTTTTTCCTTAGGTCTCTGTGTGTGTGTGTGTTTGAACAGAATCATGTATTTATAGGAGTCGAGTAGTGTAAAGTAAATAAGGCAAGGTGGTTCAACATTGCAAATAAGGCAAGGAAATCAATCAAACAATCAATCAAGCTTGACAAGGCAAAAAATCAGGGAGTTATACCCAAAAATAACTCGGATTGAGTTCCAAATAAGGCAAGAAGTGAGTCTGACAGCCAATTAGGGTCAGAACACCATAAATCAAGTAATTAACCACACAAATAAGGTACATAAGTAATTAGAGACCAAACTGGGGTCAAACACCTCCTAATTTAAGCTTAATAGGCAAGGAATGTCAATTAGGAATCTCAGATTTAAGGAAAGCAGGCAAAATACGGTAAATCATCTCAGCAAAACATGAAACCTTAGATGGTTGAGTCAGTCAATCAACTATTCAAAAAATAACGGGCAAATTTTTGAAGTGAACAACGAACAATCAAACAACTAAGACTGGAACGCAGTCATTAAGGAAAGATTAATCAAACACATAAGGAATTTCATAAAAACCTTTTGCAAAAACAGACGAAGTGGAACCCTCATTTTGAAAAACATTTAGAGTCGATTAACAGTAAAGAAACAAGAGATCATTATAGAAAAATCACTAACAAACACAGAATCACTCCAGATCTACAAAGATCTGGACAGATTCATGTCTAAAAGATTAGGGTTTTGAGGAAAAGGGGTGGGGTAAAGAGAATCTGGTTTTGAACCAAAGATTCGAACCATAAAACTCAAGATAATAGCACTCACAAATGGAGGTGACCATAGGCAGACTCTTAAAGAGTCTCGAATAAGATCTAGGCTAGATCTCTTTGAGATCTCTTTCATGAGATAGCAAAATCGAACAACCAGAAGAAGTAGGACACCAGTAGAGGTCTGAAACAACCATGGAATCCCATGGAACAGGTAAGAATCGAAGGGATTAGGATAGGTTTAGGTGGCGGCGATTAGGGTTAGGGTTGGTCTTAGACAGAACCGGAGAAGAGGGGATTCAAGGGCGGCTGGTGTGTGAAGAATGATTAGGGTTTGGGGTCATTTGAAATAAAAAAGGAAAGAATGAATGGTGGCCATTGATCTCTGTGATCAACGGCCAAGATTAGAGGGTTTGGGCGGGTAGAAGTCTTTAGGGTTTGGGCTGGGTAGATTTGGGCCTGGCTTTAATTGAATTGGATTGGGGGGATCCGGATTTTGGGTATAGATTAGG
>NW_017688307.1:0-5983 GCF_001879085.1 Nicotiana attenuata
GTTTACGGTACCGAGGCAGTCATCCCAGCCGAGATAGAGATTCCCTCCCTGAGAATTATACAGGAAGCAGAACTTGAAGATGCAGAATGGGTAAAAAGTCGCTATGAGCAGTTAGCCCTTATAGACGGGAAAAGAATGAATGCAGTTTGCCATGGTCAACTTTACCAGAACAGAATGTCCAGAGCTTTCAACAAGAGAGTCAAACCAAGACGGTTCACACTGGGGCAGCTGGTGTTAAAGAAGATTTTTCCACATCAAGATGAAGCCAAAGGGAAATTCTCTCCCAATTGGCAGGGTCCATACATGGTTCATCGGGTTCTAACAGGAGGAGCCTTCATACTTGCAGAAATGGACGGAGAAGTTTGGCCGAAGCCGATCAATTCAAATGCAGTGAAGCGATACTATGTGTAACCATTTATGATTTCCTTATGTAATTTGAACTACGTCTGAACTGATTCCCGTTTAAGAGGGGATACGTAGGCAGCCTTATGGGTTCGGTCACAATTCAATAAAATTTTCATTTTCCCCCCGCAATTGGAAACTGGGGAAAAATTTTGAGAAGGACCCTCAAAATTTCGAAAGCTGACTTTCAACCATTCATCGCACGCAACCGTCAGAGGCACCAGCCCAGTAAACTGGGGCAGAATTTTGAGGAGGACCCTCAAAATTCCGGAACAAAAGAGGTCGCAATGTCTTGAACCGCGTCGCAGTCGTCGGCTCATCTAAAAGAAAATCATTTTTTAAATTATGTATTTACGTCATATTTTTACTAAATCATGCATGGCTACTATCAAAATTGCTTTGTTTAGCAACGCTACCCCAATGAAAGCAAGAGCCGAGTAGGACAAGCGAAGTCCACGGGAAGACGAACTAACCTTCCCCCTTTACAAAACTCACGATTTTTCTTTGGATGCAGGCACCCGAGACATAAAGTCATCAGATACAATTACATACTTATACTTTTTCAGGAATACAACTCTCAGAATCATCGCCTATTTATGAGTGCTACCCACGCACGGCATCCCCAGCAGCCACAATGACGCAATCAGCTATCAGCTAAGAAATTTCATTATACCTCCACCTTTATTTCGTACATTGCATAAGGCTACTCTTCTGCCTTCTGAGGTTAGGCACTACCTCCATCCTGCATTTCTTGCATTGCATAAGGTTACCTTTCTGCCTTCCGAGACTAAGCATTGTCTCCACCTGCATTTCTTGCATTGCATAAGGCTACCTTTCTGCCTTCCGAGACTAAGCATTGTCTCCACCTGCATTTCTTGCATCGCATAAGGCTACTCTTCTGCCTTCCGAGGTTAAGCACTACCTCCATCCTGCATTTCTTGCATTGCATAAGGCTACCATTCTGCCTTCCGAGGTTAAGCTCTACCTCCATACGCATAACTGAAAGATCGCCACTTGTGTTTCACACTTACCATTGGCTGAAATATCACCGTCTTATTAAATCTCTCCATGGCTGAAATAACGCCACCTTTATTTAAATTCCGCATCGGCTGAAATATCGCCAGTTTTATTTAAATCTTGCATGGCTGAAAGATCGCCAACTTCATTTAAATCTCCACATCGGCTGAAATATCGCCAGTTTTATTTAAATCCTGCATGGCTGAAAGATCACCAACTTCATCTAAATCTCCACATTGGCTGAAATATCGCCAGTTTTATTTAAATCTTGCATGGCTGAAAGATCGCCAACTTCATTTAAATCTCCACATCGGCTGAAATATCGCCAGTTTTATTTAAATCCTGCATGGCTGAAAGGTCGCCAACTTTATTTAAATCTCCACATCGGCTGAAATATCGCCGGTATTATTTAAATCTTGTATGGCTGAAAGAATCGCCAACTTCATTTAAATCTCCACATCGGCTGAAATATCGCCAGTTTTATTTAAATCTTGCATGACTGAAAGATCGCCAACTTCATTTAAATCTCCACATCGGCTGAAATACCGCCATTTATATTTATGATTTACATCGGTTGAAACATCACTAAATCCTGCATTTCATGGGCTGAAAGATCGCCAAATTGTCCAAAGGCGTCATTGTTCGGAGGAACCATTTTCATAGCCCGAGAACGTCATGCCATGGCCTGAGGACCCCGTCTTTACCTTTTGCACATCATTATTCAAAGGCATCATGGTTCGGAGGCACCATTATCATAGCCCGAGAACATCATTTCATGGCCTGCAGATTATTTATTATACGCTTCATGGCCCAGGACGTCATCCTACCCGTCCAAAGACAACATTCATGGTCCAACGGGAACTTGCATCACGTTTAAGTTTATGCACGATATATTTGTATTGCTCATTTGCAGGCACACCAGCTGGAAATGGCCATTACAGCAGGAGCAATCTCGCTCCGGTTCTCGCAGCCCATCGGTCCCTGACCATCCTTCCAAACCTAAATATTGCGTCCGTCCTTTTCAAAACCTCCATCGGCATATTCCGCCTATGTATCCCCAACTACATATGACCTGATTCCTGTAAGACCAGGGATATGTAGGCATCTCAGGAACCAGAGCTCGGTCAAAACCTTTTCAAGTCGTCTCTTTCGGTCAAAATTGGTCATCATATCTTTACCCGACAACTCTTGCATCCTTCCCGGGTAAAGAGGGGCAGCTG
Source organism: Nicotiana attenuata (assembly GCF_001879085.1). Classification (NCBI taxonomy): domain Eukaryota; kingdom Viridiplantae; phylum Streptophyta; class Magnoliopsida; order Solanales; family Solanaceae; genus Nicotiana; species Nicotiana attenuata. Next base: position 2,640 of record NW_017688307.1, read on the forward strand.
TTGATACCCAATTTTTTCCTACCTATCTTTTATACTCAAAATATTCTCAAAAGAGCATGTATAAGCATGCCCAAAAGTTTGGTATTTTTCCTTTAATTTTAAAGATTTTTAAATCAATTTATTGTCTATTTTTACACTACAAAATTCAATAATTATTCCCAAACTAGCATTTTTGGTGAATAATTTATTTCATTCTCATATTTACACTAAGATATAATTAGGGTAATTTTGCGTATTTTTATACATTTGTTTGGTATTTTTAAGCTAAATTTCATATAATTGCAATTATAACCTATTTTACAATTAACAGCATTTTATAATCATAAAATCACTTTTAGTATTTTTACACAAATATTTATATGTTATTAATTAGTCCAGTACCTTTAGTTTATTTTCAAATCATTTTTTACTATTTTATAAAAATAATAAAAGGTGAAAATTGGCTATTTAACAAACAACCCCATTTGCATTACAATTATAGCCCCAATTTAACCCCACCCCATCAGATTGTAATTAAACCCAAATGGCCCAATACCCCATCTGAACCAACCCAACCAAATACCTTATTGACCCGGTCCACTCCCGTTTTAATCTTAGCCCTTGATCAAATGAGATCAACGGCCCAAATTTAATTGCCTTAATTAAACCCTCACCTACCCCCTTTCCCCCGTCTCATTTTCGAGACTCCTCATCTCTCTCTAGCTCTCATTCTCTCTCTATCTATCTAGTACTCTCTAGAAGCCCTTTGGCTTCTCCCCTCCGACGGGGTCTGTTCACCTTCTCCGACCAGTTCTCTCACCGGAACCTATGGCTCATCACTACCTCTTGGTCATCTACCCGCCTCTCAACCACTCAGTGATATCCTAGGCTCCTCAGATGAACCTGGAGCGGTTCACTCACCCCCCCCTATGGGTCTCTTGCCATTTTCCGGCCAATCCCCGGCCATTTGAGTAAGTTTTTAGTATCTCCGGCTAAATCCATGCCGTTCATGAGGTTTGCCCTCTTTTTTGGGTTCCACGAAACCCTAGTTCTCTATATTATGGGTTTTCTTTTAAGATTCGTTCTCTATTTACGATTCTATGAAGTTTCTTCGTGTTTTTCTCCGAAAAAATTGTATTTTTAACAATTTCAAGAACTAGGGTTTCCCGACCAAGTTCTCGAAACAGTTCTTTGATTTTGAAACGCCTCTACTGTGTTTAATCAATTATTTTATGCTTTCTTGTTGCCTTGATTGTTATGCTGAAACCCCAATTTCAGGTTAACCCTTATTATGTGTATCCTTTTGTTACCTAATTGTGTGCCTTCATGTATTCTCCTTGACTCCTGTTTAATTCGCTACTATGACCTCTTCCTGTTGATTTCTATGAACATCTCTTCCTGTTAACCATGTGACTGCTATTTAAATGCTCAATAATTCCGACTCTTGCCCTACTGGCTGTTTATTTGATGATTTGTACTGATCCTCTTGTGTAAAAATCTCATGCTTGTGATACTTTCCTTAAAATTATGATCTCGTGTATTCCTTATGCAATTCTGTACCAATTTTGAATTATTTCTATATTTATGTGATGCTTTCCTTAATTAATTTGGATTCCCTAGAATTACGATTTGATCTGGGATCCCTTTGGTTGATTCTCGAACTGATACCCTATTTTTACACGGTTATTTCAACCTTTCCTTAATTACCCACTATGTATTTGGCCTTGATTATGCACTATGTGATTCTTTGCCTTAATTAGCCTTGCTGGAGTGATTTCTTTCCTTATTCTACCTTGACTCACCGTTTGAACTAGACTCCTTAGTTAAAGGAGTCCAGTTGTCTTAATTGACACTAATTGATTGCTATTTCTATGTTTTTGCACTCTTTGCCTATGTACTACTTGTTTTCAAAACTATATAAAGACCTGTCTTCCCTCTTCACATACACACTGAGATTCACACGAAAAAGACACTGACACAAATTGCCTCTGAAATCACTGATCACACAAACACACTCAAGACTGAGTAGTCTATACTGCTCTTGTGCTTTTGCATACCACTGCTGCTCTCATCCTGCATAGTCCTGTAGTTGTTTCCTTGTCCTGCATACTGCTGCTGCTGTGTTATTTCCAGCACTTTGCTATCCCCTAGTCTCTAACTGGTATGTTTTGTTATTTAGCTTTGTAGCATCTACACAACATGCTCCAGTTTTTGCTTACTTACTTACTGTTCCTTATGTGTTTCATCCTTTGGTTCCACTGCTTAGCATGTAACTAGCTTAAGTCTGAATGTGTGTCTCGTTTTCCATATGGTTCCTTGTGATCATGTCATTACTATACCCATATCCCTCCCTTTCTTTAAGTCTGATATGTCTCCAGTTCCTTCTGAGACTTTAGTCCGTATGTGCTCATGATTTGCCGATCCTCCCCTGACCTGTTTGTTGCTCTCATTATGAGCTCAATTACTCTTGTCAAACTTGAAATTCTCTTCAAAACTCTTCTTCCCGCACTTCACACTATTCTTAGACTCTAGGCTCTGCCCCCTTCGAGTGAGCACTGCCTTGGGGACCTCTGAGTACCCACTGAACTCTGACACTCAAGGCTGGCCTTCTACACTGCACTTATTCATTCTTGGCTAGGATGCCTGGGTGTGAGCACTGTCCAGGATCTTTTGAGATCCTTAGAGACTATGACACACTTGGGTTGTAAGGCCATGGCATATGGCAAGTGGATCTGGTACTTTGGGCCTACTGTTTGGCTTTCTATAGTATAGCTTCTTGATTTTCCTTTTATTCAGTTGTGTAATTCAGCAATTTTGGTCTGTAATAATTATTTGTAAAACACTTCAGGGCTGGATAGTGAAAAGGGTGGGGATGATGCTGCTTAGCATAATTTTGGGTAGAAAACATGCTTTAGGATTTACTTCACCTCTCTGCGCAATAGAGATCCTGCATAGGACATGTTTGCATTAGATATCATGTCTCCTTAGGTCTATTCATGTATGCATATCATCGCATCCGTGTTCATTTAAGGATCCACGTTAGATATTAATGATGTTAACTACATGCTTCATCAGAAATAGCACTAAATAACTTCTTCTTTTGAAACAATATTGTCTCCGCATGCATAACTCACATGTAGATATCCTGTTCTTAGGTGTACTGTCGGATCTATTTTCAGCATGTCTACCCTTTTTAATCTGGGCTAAGTACTCAATAAACGCCTAGGCAAACCTTAGGCCTAACGTTTGCTAAAATCAATCAAAAACATTAATCGATTAGTTATGCACCGCCCGTTCAAAACCAAAAAAAACGGATTTTCAAACTAATCAGTCATATTTCTGGAATTCATTAAGACATGTTGTTT
>NW_017688308.1:0-833 GCF_001879085.1 Nicotiana attenuata
AAAGGCTGTGGGAGGGGTCTTTACTTTTCTTGTATCCAAGGGGTAGAAATCATGAATTAGATTTTATTCAAACTAGAAATCCTGCCTATAGGGTCTTTAATACTGATTCAATCACATAAAGACCATGCCTATAGGATTTAACGCTTAACTTTACCGCAAAAATCACCTAGAAAGTATGTCTATAGGATTTAACATTCATGTTCTGTAATGACACATATAGAGATCATGTCTATAGGCTCTTGCATTTCTGCATATATAAATGTCATTAGGCAAACCGCTTATAGGCTTAATAACAAAGTTTCATATAGACATCATGTGTATAAGACTCTTATTGATATCAGGAAAGGGTGTTAAAATCAGTAAACATATAGAAAGCATGCCTATAGGAAACCTCGTCTTTAATAGCATCATTCGTTCTTAAACAGTATCGATTGCTGGAACTAGTGTCTTTATTAAAATTGGTAATTTTCTACTTCTAAAGCCCGCTAAAATTGGTAAACCTTTTTCCTATAGCCAATCTGCACTCCCCCGAAACTCGTAAACCTTTTAATCAGTCTACATCTTTTCTGAAATAACTGGTAACTCTTTTCTAAAAATCGGTTTGCATCTTTTCTCTTTGTTTAAACTGATAATTCTTTTTTCTAAAATCAGCTTGCATCTTTTCTGAAACTACTGGTACCTCTTTGCATCTTTTTCCTGAAATTATAGGTCCTACACCTAGGTTTTTTATTCAACTCTATAACAGGTTGCTAATATGAATGGTCAGTACCTGACACTGTATCCGAGTTGCCTAATGCAGTACTCTCTATTTAAAATACATGTGTTAGACCGAG
>NW_017688308.1:3190-5983 GCF_001879085.1 Nicotiana attenuata
TGTTCTCCAGGCGGGCTCCTGACTTCTGGAACTTGAAATGTATGCCTCTGTTCTCCAGGCGGGCTCCTGACTGCTAAAACTTGAAATATATGCCTCTGTTCTCCAGGCGGGCTCCTGATTGTTTTGAAATTTAAACTAAGTCCCATTTTCCAGGAGGGTCCTGAGAATTTATGGTCAAACCTGTTTTGGTGCTTGCTTTTTCCCTAAGGAGGGTTTCTCCGAAACCAACGAAAACTTTCTGCCCCTATTTCAATCAAAGAAAAATCTTGTCAGTTTAAAAATGGTGGTTAGTTGATGGCATTCTTTCTGAAGACGTCTCGGCTGCTGTGTTTTGCCTTGCCTTGCTTCTTGAACTGGCCCTGAACCGTTTGCTTTTCTGACTGACTTTCGACCCCTTTGACCTTCGATGACCTGAGTGTTTCATACCCGGATTGTTGCTTCTACCTCTCTGACCCCTTTTACCCGAAACTTTGCATACCCCGTAAAACTACCCAATCAAACCACCGATGAAACTTCCGGTGACTCTTTGTATCTTATTTTGCATCATGCCATCTTTGGTGCATTCTGGCCCCACTATGCTTTTGCAATTGGGAGACTGGTAGTGAGCCTCGACATCCTTTCTTCTTTGTTTTGAACGCGAGTGACATTGGAAAATCTTGAAGAACAAACCTCAAAAGGAATGAAATGTAATGACCTTGAGAGTTAAGGATAAAAGAATCCATAACCGGACGATTTACAAAAAGGAAAGAAAAAGAAAAGGGACTTATCTGAGTGGAACAGCTGGTGCCATTGATCATGCCATGCATTTTGGACTAACCGGCCCAATCTGCCCAACCAATCAACTTTCAATTGCCACGCTTTGCTGCCCCAGAATTCCATAACCTGATTTCTTTGACCCAAACCTTAACCTTATTCATCTTGCAATGTCTTGAACAGCTTTCAACCATAGACTCATCTCATTTGTCCATCTGAAAACTGACTTTCGCCTTAAGGTGCCCGTGAGGGTTTTCACCAATAAGACTCTCTCATTTATAATTTTCCTCAACTCACTTCGCCTTACGGTGCCCGTGAGGGTTTTCACCAATAAAACTCTCTCATTTTATTTCTCTCAACTCACTTTGTCTTACGGTGCCCGTAAGGGTTTTCACCAATAAGACTCTCTCATTTTCATCATTTTTCTGCTTGGACCAGAATGTTGTCCCTAACATAAATCACCTCTTCTTGCTCGACTTGGCATTCCCTGAAGACTGATCAGAAGGTCTTTCTTTGGACCGTAATGGAGGCTTTTGGACAGTGTTAGAAAGAAAGGGTATCAAAGGCTCAAAAACAATTCGACATAGGTTCAAAACTACAACTGTCGGAATAAAATCTCTTGCACAACCACAACTTCTGCCCCAATTTCTTCCTTGGGGACTTTTGAACTTTTATTTCGGTGTGACTGAACCTCAGAGAGAGGCTGCCTACGTACCCTTTTGGGATCAAGTCAAACGTAGTTCAGGTCATAAAATTACTTTGTTGTTGTGACTTTCTTTCTTTTTCTTCCACTTTCTCTTCTTTTCTTTTCTTTTTTCCTTTCTCTTTTTGTTGTTTGTTTTTTTTTCTTTTTCTTTTTTCTTCTTTTTCTTTTCTTTTCCTTCTCTTTCTCTTTTTGTTGTTTGTTTTTTCTTCTTTTTCTTTTTTCTTCTTTTTCTTTTCTTTTCCTTCTCTTTCTCTTCCTTTTTTCTTTCTTTTCTTCTTCCTTTTTCCTTCTCTCTCTTTTCATTCTTTTCTTTTCTTTTTTTCCTTGACTTATCTTTCACACTTGAGTTTCTGATCTTTGCTACTGATTTCTAAAGAGGGGTATGAAAGAAAATGAATGAGGCTCAAAGGGGGTAACAAAGGATAAAGTGTTTGGATAGCAGAACAAAATGCCTTCGTCATTCCAATCTTCAAAACATGCCAAGTACAAACAAATACAATTAGAACAAAGAAGATCATACATAATATCTCTTGACTGCATCAGAATTGATAGCCATTTCTACACATTTTCCTTCCACATCCGTCAAATATATTGCGCCATTGGACAACACTCTGGATACAACAAATGGTCCCTGCCAGTTTGGGGAGAACTTTCCTTTTGCTTCGGCCTGATGAGGTAATATACGTCTCAACACTAACTGCCCTACTTCAAACTTCCGCGGACGCACCATCTTGTTGTATGCCCTCGCCATTCTCTGTTGGTACAATTGGCCATGACACACTGCTAACATTCTTTTCTCATTGATCAAACTCAATTGCTCCGGCGGGTTCTGACCCACTCATCCTCATCAATTTTGGCTTCAGCGACAATCCGAAGGGATGAGATTTTAATTTTTTATAATTAGCTTGGCTTTTAAAACTGGGCCGAAGATTCCTCATGCATGTCATGTCATTGAAACCAGCCTAAAAGAACTATGCCTTAACTTCAGGACTTCAGGTCTACATGTCCTTAACTTTTGAACTTGTAACTGTAAGTTCATAACCAAGTGTCCTTAACTTTTGAGCTTGTTAGTCTAAGTTCAGGACCTATTGTCCTTAACTTTTGGGCTTCTTTGCCTAAGTTCAGGACTTCAGGACCTATTGTCCTTAACTTTTGAACTTGTAATTCTAAGTTCAGGACCAAGTGTCCTTAACTTTTGAACTTGGAACTCGAAGTTCAGGACCAAGTGTCCTTAACTTTTGAACTTGTAATTCTAAGTTCAGGTACCAAGTGTCCTTAACTTTTAACTTGGAACTTCGAAGTTCAGGTATCAAGTGTCCTAACTTTTGAACTTG
>NW_017688309.1:0-2032 GCF_001879085.1 Nicotiana attenuata
TGTCAGGTGTATGGATACTTGTATGGCCTTGTCGGCCTATCTCTTTAAGTTTTACAATGGTCATGTCGGCCTTATAGGCCCGTATATCACATGTATAAGTTTGTATATCATGTTCAGTCATCATATGTTGAGTATTCCATTATGTTTTATTCTTGTTATCTCATGACATGTTTTCTATCTCATTTACCCTTGATAGTATGATAAGAAAGATATGTTACGTTGGTACTCGGTTGAGTAAGGCACCGGGTGCCCGTCGCGGCCCTTCGGTTTGGGTCGTGACAAAAGTGGTATCAGAGCAGTTCTGTCCTAGGGAGTCTACAAGCCGTGTCTAGTAGAGTCTTGTTTATGGGTGTGTCGTGCACCACACTTATAAGCAGGAGGCTACAGGGCATTTAGGACTGTCACTCTTTCTTCTTATTCTAGATCGTGTGGTAGAGCTTAGTTGTAAGAATTCAAACTCCTAATTTCGACTTTAGTCGTAATATAACGATACCTACATCCACAAAGACAGTTGGTAAGAGATTGAATGTGGCTCTGGAAGAGCTGAGTTAGAGGAACTCGATTTTGCATTATGCTTATGATGAGTAAATGTAAGTTCTTCAGCAAATTATGTGTGTACTAAGTTGTGTGAGCTTCTTGATAAGGAGCCCCAAGGCATGAATATCTATCCACCCATATGGTAAAAAGTAATAAGAGAATCAGAAGGTAGATACAAGTTTCAACAAGCGAAAGAAGCAAGGTGAAGAAGGGTACGAGGTATCCAGTTAGTGAAGATTATCAGTTTTTACAATTCAGGCAGAGAAACATAAGTATTATGAGTTACTTTCAACAATTACAGAGATATATACAATTGGCCCCACCCATCTCAGTTATGCCCTATGGGAGTTGGCAAATATAGTTTAAGAGAAGAAGGGGATAGTAAGATCCAATTGGGGTTAGAGTAACCCAAGATGGTAGATGGATTATTATCATTAGCTAACATTTCCGAGGGTTATTGAAAATGTTGTAATAGTTCTCCTTGTGAGACACCCCGATGGTGCAATCTAGAATAGTACACTTAGATATGAATACTAGAATGTCTGTAAAAAAAATTTAGAAGGTTGGCACTGGAATCCTAGAAGGGATAAATATTTACCTTTGTATGGCTCCAGTTCCTAGTAAAGAGAGAATGCTAGGTGACCTGGAGAGCCATTGAGATGAAGCAAGGGGAGCTAAAAGTGAAAGAATGTTTTGTTGAAGTTTTCATAATAAGGTGATAAACAGAAATATTCGCCAGAGAATAAGAAGAGAGTAATTGAAGTATTATGAGTAAGATGTGATAAATGATGATAACGGTAAATCAAAATATGACACGATGATAGAGTCTACAGTTAAGTGAAGGAAAAGACAAGAGGAGACATGCCTTGAAAATATGAACGAGTATAAGCCATCCTCATTTCGAGAAATAAGTTAATGACCAGAATGTGATTACCAAAAGTCTAAGTTAGACCCCCGGAGTAATAAAAATCAGTATGGTCTAGTAAACAAGAAAAAACCGAACATGAATTAGGGACCGGAGGATTTGATAATGGTCGACATCGTGAGAATTTCAAAGATCGTGCTCCAACAATAATATAATAGACAACAGACGAATAACCATTAAAGGTCATTTAGGAAGTCGCTTACCTAAAGCAAGCACTCTGAGCAGAGTTAATCTTAAGGGACTAAGTGTGCCAGTTACACTAGGTGTCACCTTTGTGAGTAAGAAATTTAGTTATCCCTAGTACAGAAGGTTACCATAAGGCGATTAAGGTTCATTGATAATGTGAAAAGACGCCAAAGATGAAGAGGTGAAACATCTATAGGTAGATCGTCATAGTACTAAATCTTAGTACTCCCCTAAAGGGGGGAATATGGTGTGATATAGTATTAAGTCGGAGTTAAGCGGTTCAGGTAACTATGGAATGGTAAAGGAAGAATGTGGTATAAAGGAGAAAGGGATGATGTTGCATTTGTTCAGTTCCTACAGATATGTTGCGACTCTAGAATATTA
>NW_017688309.1:5072-5983 GCF_001879085.1 Nicotiana attenuata
CGATATTCGACTTGTGTGCGCTGGTTTTGGGCTGTTTCGTGTTGGTATAGGGTTGTATATTTTTACTACGTGTTTTGTGGAGGTTTTGGAGGAGGAAGGATAGTGGAAAAACACCAGTATAGATGTAGGGTTGTGGGCTGGTAGTTCTTCGTAACATTTCCGGATCGTTTGACACGACTACGGTGGCCGTCGTATGTATGAAGTGATTAGTTTGTGCGTGGACTGTTTTGGGAGGCTCAATATGATTATTATTGATGTTGTTTGGGCTGTTTGGTGATTATTTGGAATTGTGTGAAGTCATATATATAGGGGAGGTGTTGTCCGTTTCATCGTAAAATAGGTTATGGTCGATACATAATAGTTATGACGCTTGAATGATAACTACAGTATCGTTTCTCTTATTGTAGACTAAGGAGTCGTGAAAATTTCATAGCTTGAGATTGGGGCAGTATATACAAGGTATGTTAAGGCTCTTCCTTCATTCTTTTGGCATGATCTAAAGTGAAACGAACATAAACGATACGCTATTTCATAATGAATCTACTCCTAGCAACTAAGGTTGTCCATGTTATTCTTTCCTTACAAAGTTATTCCAAGAAAGTATATATGATCCTTGAGTCCTAGTGAAGTTCATATTGATGGTATGATGTCCATAATGTTAATCGATGGTGCAATGACCTTATGTCACTCCAAAAGATTTAGAACGTGACTCCATGAGTCCAGCATGCATTATATATGTATCTACTTTACTCTACCGAGCCGCGCTATAGTCGGCCGGGTATGGCACCTATTGTGCAACCACTGATCAGTTGGGTTTACCGAGCTCCACGTGGCCGGGTATGATTCTACCGAGCCTTATGATGGCCGGGTACGTTTTTACCGAGTCCTCTTTGAGGCCGGGTATGATATGA
>NW_017688310.1:0-5983 GCF_001879085.1 Nicotiana attenuata
TTATATGAGTTATTTGCAATAGGTGCCCTAACGCACCTTAAATCTGTTAGGTGGCGACTCTTTCATTTTTATACCCCTTTCCCAAAAGGAAATGAGTTGTCCCCAAAGAATGTCGAAACCCTGACTCCGCTGAAAAGAGGAGAAAAGGGGGCGCAATAACGGAGTTTTAATACTTTCAAAGGCATTGCTACAAGCTTGGTCCCACTTAAAAGGACCGCCTTTCTTCATGAGGCGACTGAATGGTTGGCACCTCCCAGCTAGGTTTGAGATGAATCTCCTAAGGTATGCTAGCTTTCCTTACAGACTTTCAATTCATGAATATCCTGAGGCTCAGGCATTTTCAAAATGACATCCACTTTGGCTTGATCAATTTCGATCCCTCGATTTCGGAAAAGGAAACCCAGGAACTTTCTAGAAGTAACTACAAAGGCACATTTCAATGGAGTCATCCTAAGTTGGTACTTCCGGACCAACTCAAACACCATTCTCAAGTCTTTCAAGTGGTCGCTCCTCTTTCTTGATTTTACCACCAAGTCGTCAACATAGCATTCGACATTCTTGTGGAGAAGGTCATCAAAAATATTAATGCATAATCCTTTGGTAACGTANAGGGTTGTTTATATCCCAAACCTTCACGTGGTTTCCTTGTAGCAGCTTCTGATGGGAGCTTCCCTAACTTTGACATCTCGTTGGTATTGTGTCCATCCTTTAACTTGTAAGCATTGGGATCAACACCATTATTTGTACGCTTCGTAAGAAGTGTTATATCTTGTGGTGAATTCTGAGACACGGACTTTCTAAGTAGCTTCGAGGACAACTTTATCGCCTCAATCCATTTGATCAGAAGAGTTAACCCCTTTGGCATGTTTGTTCGGAGATTAGATGCTTCACATTCATCTTTCTTCATTCTAGGCACATATTGGAGCGCAGAAGTTACTTTCTTGCCGTGAGAGACAATGTTCACTTTATGAGATTTATTTGGGTTGGCGTGTACCTCCTCAGCAACAGCTTTGGTCTTGTCGACAACCACCTCAGTTCTCTTAGTCGGGGACTCGCCATTTTTTCCATTCATGACATCATCAGCTTTTAGCTCTTTCACAATACGGTTCTTCAAGTAGAACTTTGCATCGGCAAAGTGTGACTCAGCCTTGGTGAATGGCTCATCATCAATAACTATCTTCTTCTTTACTTCACCCTCGTAGTACTTCAAACATTGACAGTAGGTAGATGGAATCACTTTATTCCGATGTATGTAAGGCCTTCCAAGCAAGACGTTGTATGAAGTCTTTGCATCGATCAGATGAATCCATGCACTTGATTTCATATATTTAATGGTGATCCCTAACCTGGTCGTGCCTATGGCTCTATCCTCCCTTGGTTGAATCCTTGAATCATCACACGACTTTCCGAGAATTCGTTCATAGGAATGCTTTCACAGTTCGAATTGACAAGATGTTCACTGAGGATCCTCCATCAACTAAAATTCTATTTACTCTTTCAAATTGCGCATATAGACAACCAGGTATAATGGGTGGTTATGAGGAGTGCCACCTAGTAGAAGATCGTCATTCGTAAATGTAACTTTTTTCTCACAAGAAATAACTTCTTGAGGAATTGACCCGATGAGATGTTCCGAAGATGGTGCCAATAGTAGGTCATCACTCTTTTCTTCCCCTTTGTCAGCGTGGCAACAAGAGGCATCAATACCCTCATAGGAAATCTTCGTGCAGAACTAACTTGGTAAGAACTCCTCCAAAGTCACTGGATGTCGTGGCTTTTGAGGGTGGTGTACCTCCACTTTTGCTTTCTTCAACTGCTTAACTGGATTCCACCTCCTTGGTCTTTTCACCATCATTTTCCTTGTTGGTTGTTCTATTGATTCTTTTTGTGGCGCCTACGATGAGTCACGAACGTCCAACCTTCATCATCATTATAGTACTTTAACTTTGCTATTCTCCAGTAATTCTTCATCTTCGATTTCTTTTAAACTAAAAATAGCTCATCTAGACTGAATGCGCCAAAGGTGATAGAGACTTGGTTCGCACTTGCCTTCTCATGTTCAAGCATGATCTTCTTTTCACGGGCCAAGTCTATAACTTTGTCCTTAAAGACAAAGAACTACTCAAGAGGATGACTTACAAGTATGACATTTGCAATAATTTGGGCCATTAGCTTTCCCAGCTTCATTTGGCCGCTTCATCTCCGGAATCTCAATGGGCTTTAACTCGAGAAGCTCTTCAAAAAGTGCAGGCACATCAGAATCCATAAATGGGCACTCCTTCTCTTGCATTTCTTGAAGAGTCAACTTTCCACTTGGCTTATCTTGAAAAGAAGTGGATTTCATACTCTGCTTCTTTCTCACCTTCGTCGTGAACTTCACAGGTTATGTGTTGACATTCGTAGCTTCTTTGTTTTCAGACTTGGGTATGAACTTGCTCTATTTCCTCACTTCTTGCTTGTCGTTCCCTTTGCGAGGTTCATAGATGGGCAGCCTTTCATTTCCAGCGGAGGCCATGCTCAATTCCATGTCATGGGCACGAGTTGCAAGTTCTTCAAATGTGCTAGGTTTGATACCTTGCAAGATATAGCTTAGTCCCCAATGCACGCCTTGGATGCACATCTCAATGCCACAAGCTTCACTAAGCTTGTCTTTGTAGTTGAGGCTTGCATTCCTCCAACAACTTATAACGTCGATAAACGGTTCACCCTTCCGTTGACGAGTATTTGTAAGTTCCATCATGCTCACAGTGTGCCTTGTGCTATAAAAGCGATTGAGGAACTCTTGCTCTAGTTGATCCCAACTATCAATAGATCCTGCCTCGAGGTCTGTATACCAATCAAAAGCATTTCCTTTTAGAGAGCGGACAAACTGTTTGATGAGGTAATCTCCATAAGTTCCAGCGTTGTCGCATATCTCAACAAAGTGCGCAACATGTTGCTTTGAATTGCCATTACCATCAAACTGTTGGAACTTTGGAGGTTGATAGCCAGCAGTCATCTTCAATATGTCGATCATTGCAGTGCACAACTTTGTGTATGTAAGGGATGACTTGGAACTAGCTTCATACTTATTTTTTATAGTCCCTTCAATGAACTCCTTTAGTTGATCGATTGGAATCATCCCTTCAGATGAGACAGGGATAGCCTTGGCGGATGCAACTTGTCTTGGGGGAGAATTACTCTCTGGAACTTCTGGGAATTTTCCAGGTGCATGAGTGGATTATTCTTCCATCAAAATTCTTATCCTATTTATTAGCTTGTCAATTCTAGCATCTTGATTTTGCATGCACTTGGTCAGACTAGCAATTGCTTCTGTCAAGTTTGCTAGTTGCTCCTCCACGGATGAAGCATTCGTCACCATTGCTTGCATGATTGTTGTGGATGACGGAGAGTAGCATGAATTGTCACATATATTGATCCTCGATTGACTCACGCTATCCGGTGTAAGTGGTAAGGATCCACCACTTGAAGCATCATCATCTTCCTTCAGAACAGAAATCTTGGATCAGGAGAGGTCAATTAGAGCAAGAGTTTTCTTAATCTTTTCAGCAACATCGCTTCCTCCTTCGGGTGCATTTATAGAAGATCTTGCTCCTTTTGAGGATGAAGATTCAAAAACAGGGGTTGATGCAGATTGCACTTGGGGTGCTTGTTGTCCTATAGACTTTGCTCCTCGTAACTGGTCCAAAGCTTCCAAAGGTAACATCGAGGATTCTTTCCACATTAGCATAGAACCTAGAATTAGCAGCCTTGGTGGAAATCGACCTGGGGTTGATTTTCTTTGGAGCCATTTCGATGTTCTTGAATTTTGGTGATTGAAAAGTTGATATAAGAGGTAGAGATTGTTCCACAGGGTGCGCCAGAATTCGTAGACAATAAATTGCGTCAAGAAAATAATTGAGATAAAAAATTATCGCAACAATCGTAGTATTCTATTTCAAAAAATGTGATTATTACAATCTCTATGAATCCTTTGATTCTTCTTTCCAACAATAAATAAAAGCCTTCGAGCTTAATCTCGAATTTTATTTTAATTTAACCCAAGTGCTTAAGGTTTGATCTTGAATTGAAGTAATTTTAATCCAAGGGCTTGCAGCTTGTTCTTGAATCTTCGTCTTGATCATTTAATCCTTAGAACAATTGAATGCTTGTAGCTTTTAGAGGAATTTGCAGAGTTTGATCCACGAGCTCTCTCTTGATTATTGTTATAACTTTTGGTCCCCTTTATGGGTTTTGAAGACCCCTATTTATAGTTGTGGAGGGATGAGTTGTGATGAGAACAAACTCTCTCCGACCAATCAGATTGAAGCATGACAAAGCCGCATTTGATTGGCCAGAACATGTCACTTGCACATGTGGCGCAGTTTCATTGGCCTTTTAATTACAGTCGGCATGCCTTGTCATTTTGACACGTGGCATGATCCTATTGTCTCTTCTGTTTGCCTTGGCGTGCCACATCATTTGACACGTGGCACCAAACTGGGCCTCTAGGAAGATGACATCTTGGGCCTAATAAAGTGGGTTCATCACTTGTATCCCAATTAAATGGGCTAGCCCAATGGATTCGGGCTCATTTATTTAATCCATATATATTAGACTTATATAATTAATCCAATTATATTATCCCAATAAATTTATTTGAACTAATATATCTTGAATTTAAAATATAGTCCAAATGATTTTACGGATTTAATTCCAATAAAATTTATATGCCTACAGTTTGATTGGAAGGACGATATATTTATAGATAAATGTTGGTGAAGTGACTAAGTGAAAGAAATGATAAGATCTAAAACATGCCAAGCGCCCTTTAATGCAGCAAATACTATTCTCGTAAAAGTTATTCCACAAAAGATAGGAGTTGGCTATTTGATAAAGATCCCTAAAAAAATAGCTTGTAATTGAAGTAGCTCAAGGGGGAATAGCTTTTGGAAAAAGATCACTTTTAGCTTGAGCCGAGATTATTTATATCCGGTAGTCCAAAAGAGTACAATATATTCTTTGTATATAAAATACAGAAATATATATACACACACAAAAAAATATATACTTTTTGGCTATTATTTTGAGAGAGGCTATACAATGTCATTTTCCATTTAGTGTTTTTTCTTTTTAAGTCTTTAACATTTTCAGATAAATAAAATTAGTGTATATGGGTAAAAGTGGAGATAACGCATACCCCGATTTTCCGGTGAAGAAAATGGAAGAAGAGCATGGACACATGAGGTGGAAATCGAGGCCGGTGGCCCTTCGTATCGAGATCCATGAAAGGTAACAATGTGTTCATTGTCGAGTATGATAAAGCAACGCTCCCCGGACCCAGAACAAGTTCTAAGACCTCGAAAAACATGGTTAACGGCTACGCATGACGGATAAAGGGCCATGAAATCTATACCTAACCGGATATCACGACGCAAATCTCGCTCAATGATGATTACGGATCAGTAATTAACAAAAAAGGAAGATTTTTACCTTTTTTAGACTTGTACTAGGGATGAAACTCTCCTCCTATATAAAGGGAAAGTTTTTGTTTTGTAACACACATTGTGACATGCGAATCAAAGCAATACAAATTCATTCTCTACTTTCTAGCTACTGCTAAAGTTCTTACAACTGATTTAATGATTTATTTTTTCTTTAACTCGTTTATCTAATATTCTTGGTTAGTGTTGAACTAGTCCACATATCCTTAAATTCGCGTACAAATTAATTGTTATCCGATGTGAGGGCAAACAGTTTGGCATTCATCGTGGGCTAAGCAGCAGTTTTTCTGTTTATTTTATCTTCTACTCTTGATAACCACTTAAAGCATGAAGGCTCATTCTGAACCAATTTTATCAAATATCAGGTTACGTTGTTGACCTTTCAAATTGATTTGGATTATCTTATTTATTCATCTCCCTTTTCTTTTTATTTTTTTTACTTTTTTTTACTTTCTATTAGTACCAGTCAATAAAGGAATGGCAGTAGTAGTTGATCCCGA
>NW_017688311.1:0-709 GCF_001879085.1 Nicotiana attenuata
TATCCTATGAAAACACAATCAACGGTTTTCGGTCCTATTTTTACCCTTTTGGGTTTAGGAACTTGTACTTTTGCCAAACACCCCCACACTTTAAAATAATTCAAGTTGGGCTTCCTTCCTTTCCATTTTTCATATGGAATGGATTGTGTTTTGATATGGGGTACTCGATTTAGTATTCGGCTAGCCGTAAGAACGACTTCCCCCCACAAGTTCTGTGGTAAACCAGAACTTATCAATAATGCGTTCATCATCTCCTTTAATGAACGATTCTTTCTTTCTACAATCCCAATGGATTGGGGCGTGTAAGGGGCCGTTGTTTGATGAATAATTCCATATTCTAAACATATTTGTTCAAAAGGAGATTCATATTCACCACCCCTATCACTTCTTATCATTTTGATTTTCTTATTAAGTTGCGTTTCAACTTCATTTTTGTATTGCTTGAATGAGTCTATTGCTTCATCTTTACTATTAAGTAAGTAGACATAGCAATATCGAGTACTATCGTCAATAAAAGTTATGAAATATTTTTTCCACCGCGAGATGGTATTGACTTCATGTCACAAATATCTGTGTGAATTAACTCTAAAGGATTTGAATTCCTTTCAACCGACTTGTAAGGATGTTTAACATACTTAGATTCCACACATACTTGACATTTTGATTTGTCACATTCAAACTTGGACAATACTTCCAAATTAATCATTTT
>NW_017688311.1:5348-5983 GCF_001879085.1 Nicotiana attenuata
TAGGCAGTTTGAGTGGTTGACACAGGGAGATATGACAGTGACTCAGTACGAGATGAGGTTTTCCCAGCTGGCTCGTCATGCTACTTGGATGGTTCCATCAGATCGTGAGAGGATCAGGAGATTTGTGGATGGTCTTAACTACCATCTCCGTATTCTGATGACTAGAGAGAGAGGGTACTGGGTGCTACGTTTGAGGAGGTGGTAGACATTGCTCGTGAGATTGAGTCAGTTCGCCGTAGAATGCGAGCGGAGAGGGAGGCTAAGAGGCCTCGTGGATCGGGTAGTTACAGTGGTGCTCCTTCGAGGGGTCAGTTTCAGCAGGGTAGAGGTCGTTCTTTCAGGCCTGCTCAGTCGGCTCGTCCAGAGTATCGTGGGGGATCTTCAGGCCGTGGTCACCATGGGCCCCAGCAGGGTCAGTCTTCACTTAGTGCCCTCCCAATTCAGAGTTCATCTCGTGCTCAATCGGTTCAGGGTTCTTCTGCGCCGAGTGCATCTGCTAGTCACTCCGGTGCGAGAGGTTTTCATCAGTCCCCATCTCCATTACCGGGCAGCTGCTATGAGTGCAGAGAGTTGGGTCATTTTAGGAGGCAGTTCCCTCGCCTTCGTGGCAGACAGCATCAGCAGAGGGGTCAGCC
>NW_017688312.1:0-613 GCF_001879085.1 Nicotiana attenuata
ATATGGGCCCGATACCAACACGTTTTAAGCAATTTTCATTTCAATTTTCCTTAATAATTTCAAAAAAATAATTTTACTTAAAAATTTATTTCTCGAGTTTGGGACTTCGGTATTTGATTCCGGGCATATGCCCAGGTCCCATATTTTCCTACGGACCCTCCGGGACCGTCAAATTACGGTTCTGGGTCCGTTTACCCAAAATTTTGACTGAAGTCAAATTTATTCATTTTAATACAAAAATTTAACATTTTTCACACAATTTCACATTTAAGCCTTCCGGCTACGCGCCCGGACTGCGCATGCAAAACGAGGCGACTACAAATGAGGTTTTCAAGGCCTCGGAAGCACGAAATGAGTAAGAAAACAGGTGATGACCCTTTGGGTCGTCACATTCTTCACCTCTAAAACAACCATTCGTCCTCGAACGGCAAAAGAAAGAAGTACCTGAGTCGGGGAATAGATGGGGATAACGGCTCCGCATATCGGACTCGGACTCCCAGGTCGATGCCTCAGGAGGCTGACCTCTCCACTAACACGAACAGAGGGAAACTCTTGGATCTCAACTGACGAAACTGCCGGTCTAGAATAGCTACCGGCTCCTCCTCATAAGACA
>NW_017688312.1:4499-5983 GCF_001879085.1 Nicotiana attenuata
TGGTGCACTGTAAGGCTGCTGATCAGAATAGTGCGTCTGAGAACCTCGACCGCCTGAAGTACCATGAGAGACCTGGAGAGCGGACTGAAAGGGCCTAGGAGGATGGCCTCTACCATAAGAATCTCTACCTCCAGACGAGGTACCACTGAATCTGCTTGAATGACGGGGCCTCTTATCCGACCCATGACCACCTCCCTATGACAGAACCATCTCAACTCTGCGGGCCACATTGGCCGCCTCCTGAAAAGTGATCTCGCTCCCGGCCTCCTTGGCCATCTGAAGACGAATCGGCTGAATAAGACCATCAATAAACCGTCTCACTCTCTCTCTCTCTTAGTGGGGAGTATAATAAGGTCATGGCGGGCTAAGTCAATGAACCTAGTCTCATACTGGGTGACCGTCATGGAACCCTGCTGGAGGCGCTCAAACTGCCTCCGATAAGCCTCTCTCTGACTAACGAGGAGAAACTTCTCCAGAAATAGCTGTGTAAACTGCTCCCATGTCAAGGCTGGCGACCCTGCTGGCCTGGCTAAACAGTAATCCCTCCACCAAGTTTTGGTGGATCCAGATAGGCGAAATGCAGCAAAATCGACCCCATTGGTCTCAACAATACCCATGTTCCGAAGAACCTCATGACAACTATCCAGATAATCCTAGGGATCCTCAGTAGATGCACCGCTGAATGTAGTAGTGAAGAGCTTGGTAAACTTGTCCAATCTCCACAAAGCATCGGCAGACATAGCTGCTCCATCACCGGCCTGGGCTACCATGCCCGGCTGAGCTGCTCCAACTGGCTGAACTGCTGGAGTCTGAGTCTGGGGAGCTACCTGCTGCGGAGTATGAGTAGCAGGAGTCTGGGCCCCTCCTCCAGCCTGAGAGACGACTGGTGCTACAAGAAGCAAACCTGATCGGGTAACACTCTCCATGAGACCCACCAATTGGACCAGAGCATCCTGAAGAACTAGGGTAGAAATAAACCCCTTTGGGACCTGAGCTGGCCCCACCGGAACTGCTGGGGCTGGGGCCGGAACCTCCTCGTCGAAGTCAACCCGAGGCTCTGCCACTGGTGCTGCTGCTCGGGGCCGAGCCCTGCCCCTACCTCAGCCTCTAGCACGGCCTCGGCCTCGCCCTCTGCCCCTAGTGGGAGCTGCCTGGGGCTCAAACTGCTGGTCAGAAGATGAGGAAGCGCGTGTTCTCGCCATCTGCGAAAGAACAGAGTGGAAATTCAATTAGCGTTGAGAAACCAAACCGCACGACAAGAAAGAACAAATGTGAAACTTTTCCTAACTCGGTAGCCTTTGGGGGATAAATACAGACGTCTCCGTACCGATCCCTCAGACTCTACTAAGCTTGTCTGTGAGTTGAGAGGCCCATGTAACTTAGAGCTCTGATACCAACTTGTCACGACCCGGATTTCCCACCCTCGGGGGTCATGATGGCGCCTACTACTGGGAGCTAGGCAAGCCAAACATTAATACTTTATC
>NW_017688313.1:0-950 GCF_001879085.1 Nicotiana attenuata
TCGGCTGCGGATCGACATGGAAGGAAAGCAGCTCACCGTAGAAGTCCCAAGTCTGCTCACGAATGCGCACCAGAGAAATAACCGGATCCACCTGCCTCAGACCCTGTACATTTAAGTACAGAAGCGTAGCATGAGTACATAAACAATATGCACCCAGTGAGTATCCCGCCTAATCTCGAAGAAGTAGAGACGAGAGGTCGACTTGATACTCACTAAGGTCAGATAATATTATAAATGCAAGTTTAACAATGAGAATTCTTTAATAGGCAACAGATTACAACAAGGCATATAAGTCATATTCTTGCTAAGATTCAGATTTAATCAATTTATTTTTTCATAATTTAAACAAAACTAACATTCGCAGACAAATGCAAACAATTAATGAAAAATGCTACAAAAAATCTACGAAATTGCAAATAATGGAAAAGATTATTTGTTTTGAATTTGTGGGAGTAATTCATATAGGGCAAAAATCACATGCTCACACCAACTGAGCAAGCCTTTTGACACTTTCTACCCAACTCAATATGATTAAGGAATCCGGCTTTCGATTAATTAGACAATAGCAAACTTGAGCATTCAACATTGTTAGTTCATTTTTATGTCACAAATCTTAAATCATGTCTAAGCTTCCAAGATTTTATACAGTCATTGCTTAGACGAACTAGAGGATAGAGTTATAACACAGATCGTTAACCCAACCAACACTCATACATAACCCACCCAACGTCTACGAAGCCTCTATGGATAAAAAAGACGAATTATGACAAGAAGTACATCATAACCCCTTGAAGGAAAAAGGGGCTCACCAAGTCTTCGGGATGAGGACACTCCGCTACGCACGATCGGCACTGTCCGCTATGGAGCCACCTACATTCATTTAAAAATGTAGCGCCCCCGGCAAAAGGGACGTTAGTACCATGGAATAGTACTAGTATGTATAACTAAAC
>NW_017688314.1:0-761 GCF_001879085.1 Nicotiana attenuata
ATCCCGAAGAGCCAGTGAGATGAAGCAAGGGGAGCTAAAAGTGAAAGGACGTTTTGTTGAAGTTTTCAGAATAAAGTGAGAGATAGAAATATTAGTCGGAGGATAAGAAGAGAGTAAATGAAATATTATGAGTAAGATGTGATAAATCGGTGATAATAGTAAATCAAAATATGACAGGAGGACAGAGTCTACAGCCAAGTGAAGGGAAAGACAAGAGGTCACAGGCCTTGACGCAATAAAAGAGTATAAGCCATAAAGTCATATCCTCATTTTGAGAAATAAGTTAATGACCAGAATGTGATTACCAAAAGGCTAAATTAGACCCCCGGAGTAATAAAAGTCAGTATGGGTTGGAGAACAAGATAAAATCAAACATGAATTAGGGACCGGAGGATTTGGTAATAGTCGACATCGTGAGAATTTTAGAGATCGTGTTCCAACAGTAATAGAATAGACAATAGACGAATAACCTTTAAAGGTCATTTAGGAAGTCGCTTACCTAAAGCAAGCAGTCTGAGCAGAGCTAATCTTAAGGGACTAAGTGTGCCAATTACACTAGGTGTCACCTTCGTGCGTAAGAAATTTAGTTATCCCTGGTACAGAAGGTTACCATAAGGCGATTAAGGTTCATTGATAATGTGAAAAGACGCCAAAGATGAAGAGGTGAAACATCTATAGGTAGATCGTCGTAGTACTAAATTTTAGTACTCCCCTAAAGGGGTGAATATGGTGTGATATGGTATTAAGTCGGAGTTAAGCGG
>NW_017688314.1:5233-5983 GCF_001879085.1 Nicotiana attenuata
GGTAGTGCAGATGTGGTAATAGATCTCCTTGTGAGACACCCAGATGATGAACTCTAGAATAGTGCAATCGGATATGAATACTAGAATATTCAGAAATTTCAGAAGATAGGCAGTGGAATCCAAAAAGAGATAAATATTTACCTTAGTATGACTCCCGCCCCTAGAGAGAGAGAGAGAATTTTAGGCATCCCGAAGAGCCAGTGAGATGAAGCAAGGGGAGCTAAAAGTGAAAGGACGTTTTGTTGAAGTTTTCAGAATAAAGTGAGAGATAGAAATATTAGTCGGAGGATAAGAAGAGAGTAAATGAAATATTATGAGTAAGATGTGATAAATCGGTGATAATAGTAAATCAAAATATGACAGGAGGACAGAGTCTACAGCCAAGTGAAGGGAAAGACAAGAGGTCACAGGCCTTGACGCAATAAAAGAGTATAAGCCATAAAGTCATATCCTCATTTTGAGAAATAAGTTAATGACCAGAATGTGATTACCAAAAGGCTAAATTAGACCCCCGGAGTAATAAAAGTCAGTATGGGTTGGAGAACAAGATAAAATCAAACATGAATTAGGGACCGGAGGATTTGGTAATAGTTGACATCGTGAGAATTTTAGAGATCGTGTTCCAACAGTAATAGAATAGACAATAGACGAATAACCTTTAAAGGTCATTTAGGAAGTCGCTTACCTAAAGCAAGCAGTCTGAGCAGAGCTAATCTTAAGGGACTAAGTGTGCCAATTACACTAGGTGTC
>NW_017688315.1:0-1031 GCF_001879085.1 Nicotiana attenuata
CCACTAACTGGGACTAGAAATTCTACTTCGTTGTTATTGTGCAGTCACGAGCCACTGAGTACTAGGATACTTCAAGCGTTGCAGTCAGGAGCCCACCTGGAGAACAGGGAATACGTTCAAGCGTTGCAGTCAGGAGCCCACCTCGAGAACAAGGGAATACTTTTCAAGCGTCAGCAATCAGGAGCCCGCCTGGAGAATAGAGGCATATCTTGCAAGTTTCAGCAGTCAAACATCACTCGGAGGAATGGCGAGACATCTCCAATCATAATGCAAGGCAACAACAAGGATTCCATCGGAAGAATACAAGTTCAAGTCAACACAAGAGCAAGTTTGAAGACATAGATAGGACCTTTTTGTAATTCATAGCTTAGGTTAGCTTCTTTTTATTTTGACACGGTGTAATAAGGAGGTCAGCAAGCAGTAGCAGCAGCAACAGCAGTGAAATCACAGCTCCTGGTAGTCCCAGCTACCAAACCTTCCTCTGACCTGATTCCTTTTTAGCCAAGGATATGTAGGCAACCTTTGAAGCAGGATGCGGTCAAATCTTTTCAAAAATGCTTCACACGGAATATTCAAACGGGCAAAAATCGCTCGTTTCCGCTCACTTATCTTTGCACGAAAACTCTTCATGTTCCCGAGCAAAGAGGGGCAGCTGTGAGCACGTGATTTTTGCCCTATGTGAATTATTCCCAAAAATTCAAACAAAATGATTTTTCTTTCATTATTTTACAATTTTGTGAATTTTGTGTTATTTTCTGTTAATTGTTTGCATTTTATTCATGCATTTTAATTCATATGAGAAATAAAAAAAAAACATGCTTGACATTTGCGTTTAGGATCTAATTTCCTATTTTAGGATTATTTAGTGGCTAAGTTATTTTTAGAACAAAATATAAAAAAAATAACAAAAATAGTCCGCTTTTGCATTTTTTTTTAAATTGTTAATTGTTGAATTTGGCATGATATTACTCTTAAATAGGATTTAATCAATTTTGTAGGACTTAATTAGCTTAATTTTGGAAATAAATTAG
>NW_017688315.1:5420-5983 GCF_001879085.1 Nicotiana attenuata
TTTGTTTATTTTGTTGCAGTCAGGAGCCCACCTGGAGAACAAGGGAATACTTTCCAAGCGTTGCAGTCAGGAGCCCACCTGGAGAACAAGGGAATACGTTCAAGCGTTGCAGTCAGGAGCCCACCTCGAGAACAAGGGAATACTTTTCAAGCGTCAGCAATCAGGAGCCCGCCTGGAGAATAGAGGCATATCTTGCAAGTTTCAGCAGTCAAACATCACTCGGAGGAATGACATGGACTTCGCTGTTGGCTCCCACGGACATCGAAGAAATTTGATGCAGTTTGGATGATAGTGAACCAGTTGACCAAGTTCAATACTTTATTCCGGTTGTGACTACCTATTCTTCGGAGCGGTTGGATAAGATCTATATTTGCGAGATTATTCATCTTCACGGTGTGCCAATGTCCATTATTTATGATCAGGGCACGCAATTCACATCATATTTCTGGAGGGACGTACAACGTGAGTTAGGCGCACGTGTAGACTGTCCCCACTATTTAGATATTAGAGAATATGCTTCGTGCTTGTGTTATGGATTTTAGGGGTTCTTAGGATAAGTTCTT
>NW_017688316.1:0-769 GCF_001879085.1 Nicotiana attenuata
CGAGTTTCGGGAACAAACTGGAATAAGGTTCACCGATCGGTGTAAAATTTGGTCTCCTGGGCGGTTCTCGGGGACGAAGGTTATTCTGCGGTGGTCGGGGATTATATTGGTTCTGGTAAGGAGGTTGAGTTTCTTTGGAATGGAGGTGGCTTTCGGTTAGCTTGTGGTTGCGGTCGGCCGAAAGGTTGTGCATTCATGACCGCATAAGGTGCAGGAGCATAGGCCATACCAGTATGAGGGTAATAGTGTTGAGGGGTTCTTTCAGAGAACACCGGTCTAGGAGCCCGATACCTTCTTCCCTCCGAGGCCACCATCACTGTTTCTTCTTTCTTTCTGCCTTTGGCCATTCCTCCAGACCCGCCTTGGATGGCTTGGGAGGTGGCCCTTATGGCTGACTGGCTCAAGATTCTACCCGTTTTTAACCCATTCTCTACCATCTCTCCGATTTTTATTGCCTCGGCGAAAGGTTTACCCATGGCGGACATCATATTCTGAAAATAGTCTGCTTCCTGGGCTTGGAGGAAAACAGTGACCATCTCTACCTCATCCATTGGAGGTTTCACTCTCGACGCCTGTTCGCGCCACTTAATTGCATATTCACGGAAGCTTTCTGAAGGCTTCTTCTTAAGATTTGCCAAAGAGTTCCTGTCCGGCGCGATGTCTATGTTGTACTGAAATTGTCGAACAAAGTCTCGGGCCAGATCATCCCAAATATGCCAACGCGAGGCATCTTGATCCATGTACCATTCTGAAGCGATACCAACCAAGC
>NW_017688316.1:5184-5982 GCF_001879085.1 Nicotiana attenuata
GGAAAAGACTCTAAACAGAAGAGAAGCTACACGAAGTGCACCCTTCTCCATGATGTAGAAGACTCAGGAAGAGGAAGGGATTCGTGACAGTTTATATATACAATTTCAACAAATATCAAAGCGGTAAAACATTTAGCACATATAGCATGGAACATGTAGAAAATCAGGTAAAGCCAAATATAACAATTGTACTAAGCTCGAATTCTTGAACCCTGAACCAGAGATTCTGGGTTCGATCCCCAGCAGAGTCGCCAGAGCTGTCACACCTCCTTTTTTACACACCTAACCCGAAGGATAAGTGTATAAGGGAGTTTTTCCATTTAAAGTGACATTATTCGAAATGGGATTATTTATTTGATTTTTAGAGTCGCCACTTGGGATAGGACGGGCTTTTGGTGTCCCAAGTCACCGATTTAATTTAAATCCCAGATCGAGGAATATTTCGACTTCCCAATTGGAGTCTGCGAACCAGAGATTCTGTGTAAGGAATTCTGTTGACCCAAGGGAAGGTGTTAGGCACCCCCGAATCCCGTGGTTCTAGCACGGTCGCTTAAATTATTATATATGGCTGAAATTCTAGTTTTAAATACATGCTCGGACCTATAGTGCAGTTTTAATATTATTTACCGCTTATAATTTATTTTTACGAAAGTGAACGCCGTTTAAGAGCGTGCTTTTGGATCACGTCACATGAAATGCACCCGGATCCTCAACACCTCTTATTCAACGTTTTAGGATTTGGATTTGGGTCGCATGAAATGCACACCCGACTTTAGGAAGGTAATTTTATTAAAAGAC
>NW_017688317.1:0-737 GCF_001879085.1 Nicotiana attenuata
CTTGTTATAAGAAGTGAAAGATTGAAAGAAAAGAGTTAAGAATCATTTATCTATGATTTGGGGAAGAAATAACCTTTGGAAATCACCTCTTGAGGTTTAGGTTTTGGAAATTTGAGAAATGAATCAAAAATCCCGTCTAAGTCCCTTTTACAAAGTTGGAGATGTCGCATTTGCGACCTGGCGAAGCTCGCAAAGGCGAAGTCCTCCACACCTCTGTTGCCTTCGCAATTGCGAAGGTAAGTTCGCAATTGCGAACAAGAACCTCCGCAAATGCGACAAAATGATCGCATTTGCGATCACTGCCCCTCCCAGCTTTACTTCGCAAATGCGAAGAAATCTTCGCAATTGCAAAGACTGCATGGCCCAGCTTCTAATCGCAATTGCGATAAAAGCCTCGTAAATGCGGAACCTGCAGGGTTCGCAATTGCAATGCCTGATCTAGCAATTGCGAGATCAGAGGCTTGCAACAAGTTCAATCATACCAGCAAAATTTTCTAAGTTCCAAAACACCTCATAGCCTATCCGTAACTCACCCGAGCCCTCGGGGCTCCAAACCAAACATGCACACAAGTCTTAAAGCATCATACGAACTTGCTCGTGCGATCAAATCGCTAATATAACATATAGAACTACGAATTTAGCACCAAATCATATGAAATTATCAAGAACACTTTGAAATTCCTAATTTTCACAACCGGTACGTCCGAATCACGTCAAATATACTCGTTTTACACCAA
>NW_017688317.1:5316-5982 GCF_001879085.1 Nicotiana attenuata
GCTTTTCTCTTCACACTAGCCTCCGGGCCAATAGAATCTAGCAATTACCAACCAAACAATTCAATTTAAGCCTTAGGAACTACCCACGATTGCAAGGAATTCAATTTAGGCCATTTTGGAAAAAAATCAACAAAAAGTCGACACCCGGGCGCGCTTGGTCCAAACTCGAAACTCGGACCAAAACCTAATTACCCATTCACCCCCGAGCCCGGATATACAATTGGTTTTGGAATCCGACCTCAATTTGAGATCTAAATCTCCAAATTTTGAAATCCCTAGTTTCTACCCAAAAATCCCCAATTCCACCATGAAAATCCTAGATTCTAGGTTGAAATCTTGTTATAAGAAGTGAAAGATTGAAAGAAAAGAGTTAAGAATCATTTATCTATGATTTGGGGAAGAAATAACCTTTGGAAATCACCTCTTGAGGTTTAGGTTTTGGAAATTTGAGAAATGAATCAAAAATCCCGTCTAAGTCCCTTTTACAAAGTTGGAGATGTCGCATTTGCGACCTGGCGAAGCTCGCAAAGGCGAAGTCCTCCACACCTCTGTTGCCTTCGCAATTGCGAAGGTAAGTTCGCAATTGCGAACAAGAACCTCCGCAAATGCGACAAAACTAGATCGCATTGTCGATCACTGCCCTCCCACGCTTTACTTCGTCAAACT
>NW_017688318.1:0-1136 GCF_001879085.1 Nicotiana attenuata
CCATTTCACCCATTTTTCTTCCATTTGAGTCGATGGGGAGCAGCTTTGAGGCGCCATTTCGTCACTTGTCATGAGGTAAGTAATTTATGCTAGCTTTGAGTTAAATACAAGGTTTATACATGGATTTGGGCATGAATATTGTAGAAAAACTTGGGGTTTGAGGGAAGACCTAAAAAATTAGTGTTCTTGAATTTTGATCAAGATTTTGAGTATGGAAGTAAGAGAAAATCATATATTTGAGTTCGTGAGTTCATGGGTAAACTTTATCTTCGAGAAATTTCGGATTCCGGGCACGTGGGCCCAAGGGCATTTTTGTCAACTTTTCGTTCGGGGTTAGGAATTGTTACAAATTGGGTTGCAAAGCTTAATTGAGCATGTATTAATGGATTTGTATAATCATTGGCTAGTTTTGGAGCATTGTGTTGGTGCAAGTCTTCGGAGGAATGTAGAATGCCGGTTATGAGTCTTCGGAGCGAGGTGAGTCTCCTTTCTAACCTTGTAAGAGGGAATTGTCCCCATAGGTGAGTTAATTGGTTATGTGCTCCTATTTGTGGGGGCTACGTACGCACGAGGTGACGAGAGTCCGTGCGTAGCTACTATTATGCTATTGTCCGGGTAGTTAGGACCCAAAAGCATGTTATACTTGGATTATTGTAAGCCCTATGGTAGCTTGAATTGCTTAAATCACATGGAATTTGTAAATGAATTTCTAAAGGGATTAAACTTTACTTCTTAAAATTTGTTAAAAGAGAATTTGATATATTCTAATAAATATTCCCTGATAAGTTCTTACTTGATTGATTGAGCATGTATCTCTCTGTGTACCTGCGTCGCACGTATGATTCGCGAGCAGGGTATGTGTTTATTTTATGTTGACCGTGTTGCAGATTATTTCGCGAGCGGGGTAATAGATGCATCTATAGGCACGCCGTTGACCCTCAGCAAGTGCACATTTCTTTTCTGTTGGACCGGGCCGTCGCCTCGGCATGATTTGCGCATGATATTTTTATATATATTGATGCACGTGAAATTTTAAATGATGATATTGCCCTTCATGGCTTGATGTAAATTGATAAGATAAAGAAAGGTAAACCTTGAAAATCCTTTATTACTTGTTGAAGGTGTATTGCTTGTTT
>NW_017688318.1:5219-5982 GCF_001879085.1 Nicotiana attenuata
GGATTTGTTGTTGTTGTTCCTGAAACTTGTTGTTGTTCTCCTTGTAAATTGTCATTGCTGTGGTATTGTTTGTGAATTGTGATTGCTCGGTGGGATCGGGTTGCGCACCGCAATACGAAGTAATAAGGTGTGGGTTATGGTGATAAGGGTGACCGAGGTAATAAGGGTGGCCGAGGTAATAAGGGTGGAAAGTGATCGAAATCACTATTGAAATGAAATTATGAACAAATTGTGAAATTATTGATGTGAAAATGTGGAAGGGGAAAACAGGAGAGATTGTAAACTTGTTTGGCTTGATTGTTCCTTCTTTGTGTATTCGATTGTTATTTCTATTACGATTACATACTTGCTTATAAATTGTGAAATTATTGATGTGGAAGTGTGGAAGAGGAAGCAGGAGAGATTGTATACTTGTTCGGCTTAGTTGTTCCCTCTTTTTTGATTTGATTGTTGTTTTTATCACTGCTACATACTTGTTTATGGTTCGAGTTTACTTGGAGCAAGGTTTGTTCATACATACCAGTACAATTCAAATGTACTGACGTCCCTTTTGCCGGGGGCGCTACATTCGTGTTATGATTGTAGGTGGATCCGTAGCAGGTACTCCAGTCCACCGATCGTAGCTCCCCTTCGTCCTCCATCAGCTTTTTGGTGAGCCCCTTTCCTCTCGGGGCCCTGCATGGCTCAGGCCGCTTGTTTCCGGAGTTTTATTTTAATTTTTGTGTAAGGTATAGCCGGAGCCTTGTTACTGGCAAATACTATA
>NW_017688319.1:0-603 GCF_001879085.1 Nicotiana attenuata
CTCTTAATCCTAATGGTTGGAATTTCGTTACTTCACTCTCTCTCTCTCTCTTCACGTGATTTCACTTGACCTAAGGCCCTAGATTTTTATTCTCTACTTCATCTTCTCTTTACTTTACTTTAACAGAGTAGACTCACAAAAAATGGTGAAAACTCACACTGTCATCTATGTCGCCACTGATCAAGACAGAACGTCTCTTATGGCCGTTTGAATTTCAAATCCCACCTAGAAATTAAGCCCTAGATTTTTTATTATAAATAATGGTGTTTTGAAGCCATTGGAAGGGGAGAGACGGAGCCGCTGCCTTCACCCTTCGAAACCAAATTTTTGACCGCTCTTCTTCTCTCTAAAATTCACTCTTTGCCTATTAGCTATTTTCAAAAGAAAAGCTTTAACTTCAACACCTCTACTGTTTCTATTTGGTATTTACCATAGCAGAAATTTGGTTATTCTCTATTTATTTAGTCGAGTCTTCTTTTGTTCGAGAGGGAGGAGTAAAGTTGAGATCGAAGTTCGATAGCGCATTAAGACCCGCCTCAGTTCGCTGCCCTGCAAAAGGTCCGTATCTTCTCCTCTCGCTCTCGTCTTGATTCTAATTACAGT
>NW_017688319.1:5096-5981 GCF_001879085.1 Nicotiana attenuata
ATTATTTATTATTAATGCTATTGCTATCGTCTTTATTATTCATACCTTAATCGTATTTATTGTTACCTTTCACGAAAAGTATTTTTTATTTCTTTTATCTCACTAAGCGAGAATATTTTTTTGCAATAACTTTTAAATATTACGAAATTATATTTAATAAATCTTGCCGTACCTTACGATTAGTATTTTATTTAAACATTATTAATTATGATTAGGCTAATAAATAAGTTAGTTACTTGCTTATTTTATTTTTTAATATATTAATATTATTGTTGATTATTAGAAGCCTAACAAAATAGGAGGAAGAAAAGAAATACAAGTAAGTTTAAAAGGCCCAAATTACAACCTAACTATTCTGCCCACCCCCATTTCAATTTGTGTACATTGGCCCAAATCCTCCAGAAAACGAACCCAAATCTGCCCAACAAGCAGTCCAAAATCCTCCACTTTAGCCCAACTATAGAACACTCTAGAACCCCCATCAAAACTACGTCGTTTTGATAAATATGCCAGACTTAATTTTAGCCATTGAAACTCTTAATCCAATGGTTGGAATTTGTTACTTCACTCTCTCTCTCTTCACGTGATTTCACTTGACCAAGGCCCTAGATTTTCTATTTCTCTACTTCATCTTCTCTTTACTTTACTTTAACAGAGGAGACTCACCAAAAATGGTGAAAACTCACACTGTCATCTATGTCGCCACTGATCAAGACAGAACGTCTCTTATGGCCGTTTGAATTTCAAATCCCACCTAGAAATTAAGCCCTAGATTTTTCATTATAAATAATGGTGTTTTGAGGCCATTGGAAGGAGAGACGGAGCCACTACCTTCACCCTTCGAAACCAAATTTTTGTAACCGCTCTTCTTCTCTCTAAAATTCA
>NW_017688320.1:0-5981 GCF_001879085.1 Nicotiana attenuata
CAAAAAAGAAACAAAATACACTAAAAAGAATGAAACTTGGAACATGAATAAAAATGGATAAATGAACACATCACCTAGCAACCAAAAATGAAACTCATACAAAAAAGTGACAACAAAAAAAAAATGCTAGAAAAGTTCATTCCGTGTCCAGAAATTAAAACCTGAACCAAAGTGGAGGATTTCACAGATTTACGAACAGCAATTGAGAGGAAGATAACACCTAGATCACCACCCAAAGAAAGGTCGAGGGGAGAGCAGTGGCCAAAAGAATTATGATAACACAACTGCTGCAGTGCACAACGATGATTCAGTGGTTCTCTTCATTCACGAGGAGGAAGAATGCATGCACTTAGCAAGCCAAAAGAATGGGTTGTTGACACAGCAACATCCTACCATGCCACACCGCTAATACAATTCTTCTATAGGTACTAAGCAGGAGACATTGGGATGGTCAAGATGAGAAATACCAATCACTCAAAGATTGTGGGGATTAGCAATATTTATATCAAGACAAATGTCGGATGCACATTAGTCTTAAAAGATGTGAGACACATACCAGATCTGCGAATGAATTTGATTTCAAGAATCGCTCTAGATCGAGACGGGTATGAGAATCACTTCGCTAATAGGAAGGAGACTCGCCAAGGGATCATTAGTGATTGCTAGCGGAGTTTCTCCCTACACGTTGTACAAGACAATCGCTGAGATATGTGAAGGTGGATAACATGCGACTGTAGATGATACGACTGTAGATTTATGGCACTGGAGTTTGGGCCATAAGAGTGAGAAGGGACTGCAGATCCTATCTAAGAAGTCACTCATCTCATTTACAAAGGTACAAATGCGAATTTGTGTGATTATTGTTTATTTGAAAAATAACACAGGGTATCGTTTCAAGCAACTCGTGGAAGAAAATTGAATGTACTTGATTTAGTATATTATGATGTTTCTGGTCCAATGGATGTAGAGTCAATGGTAGGTAACAGATATTTTCTCACATTTATTGATAATGCTTCAGAGAAATTGTGGGTTTATTTATTGAGAACAAAAGACCAGGTACTTCAAGTTTTTCAGAAATTCCATGCTCTGGTGGAAAGGGAGACATGTCAAAATTGAAGCGTCTCTGGACAGACAATGGAGGAGAGTATACTTCAAAGGAGTTTGAAGACTATTGCTCAAGCCATAGAATCAGACATGAGAAGACAGTTCCTGAAACCCCACAACACAATGGTGTAGCTGAAAGGATGAATCGCACCATTATTGAAAAAGTGAGAAGTATGCTCAAAATGGCAAAACTACCTAAGTCATTTCTGGTTAAGCAGCTCGCACAGCTTGTTACCTGATTAACATAAGTCCATCAGTTCCATTGGAGTTTGACATTCCAAAGAAAGTCTGAAACAACAAAGAGGTATCCTACTCCCATCTAAAAGTGTTTGGATGTAAAGCTTTTGCACATGTGCCGAAGGAGTAGAACGAAGCTGGATGAAAAAGCTATTCCCTGCATCTTTACTGTTATGGAGATGAAGAGTTCGGCTACAGATTGTAGGACCTAGCAAGGAAAAAGATCATCAGAAATAGAGATGCGATCTTCAGAGAAGATGTGGTCGGGATTAATAGTGATCAATCAACAAAGACCAAAAATGATAATGGTACAGTTACTAACTTTGTTATTACTCCTACTGTACCTGTACATAATCCTTCTACAGGTGAAGAATGGCACATGGAAGGTATAGATGAAGATGTTGATAATCAGGGGGAGCATCCTATTCCACAAGAGGAAGAAAAAGAGCAACAACAACAACAACAAGAAGGACAACAACCTTTGAGAAGATCTGAAAGAGAGAAGGTGGAGTCCATGAGGTATCCTTCTTCAGAGTATATCCTCATCACTAATGAGGGGGAGACAGAGAATTTCAAGGAGGTGCTATCTCATCCGGAACAAATCCAGTGGATGGAAGCCATGCAAGAAGAGATGAATTCTCTATAGAACAATGGCACCTACGAACTAGTTGAACTTCCAAAAGGCAAAAGACCACTCAAGTGCAAGTGGGTCTTTAAGATCAAGAAAGATGGAAATGGCAAGCTGGTCAGATACAAAGCTCGATTAATGGTAAAAGGATTCAAACAGAAAGAAAGGTATTGATTTTGATGAAATTTTCCCACACGTTGTCAAAATGACTACTATTCGAACAATCTTGAGCTTAGAAGCTAGCCTAGATCTTAAAGTGGAGCAGTTGGACGTGAAAACTGCATTTCTGCATGGAGATTTGGAAGAAGAGATCTATATGGAGCAGCGAGAAGGTTTTGAAGTAAATATGAAGAAACATATAGTGTGCAAGTTGAATAAGAGTCTTTATGGGCTGAAACAAGTGCCAAGACAGTGGTACAAGAAGTTTGACTCATTCATGAGAAGTCAAACATACACAAAGACTTTTTCAGATCCATATGTATACTATAAGAAATTCTCTAACAATAACTTTATCATCTTGTTGTTATATGTGGATGACATGCTGATTGTAGGACAATACAAGAAGTTGATTGCCAAGTTGAATGAAGATTTGTTTAAGTCATTCGACATGAAAGACTTGGGTCCAACACGACAAATTCTAGGAATGGAGATTGTCCGAGATAGGTCAAATCGAAAGTTGTTGTTGTCACAAATGAAGTACATTGAACGTGTGCTCAAACGCTTCAACATGATGAGTGCTAAACTAGTTAGAACGCCTCTTGCTGGTCATATGAAGTTAAACAAGACAATGTGTCCGACAACAAAGGAAGATAAAGAAAGTATGGCTAAAGTTCCATATTCCTTTGCCGCCGGGATCCTGATGTATGCAATGGTATGTTCCAGACCTGATATTTCTCATGTTGGTATTGTTAGCAGGTTTCTTGATAATCCCGAAAAAGAACATTGGGCATCTGTGAAGTGGATACTTAGGTATCTAAAAGGAACCTCAGATGAATGCTTGTGTTGGGGAGATCAGATCCAATCTTGAAGGGCTATACCGATGCTGATATGGCTGGTGATACTGATAATAGAAAATTCACTACTGGATATCTAGTTACTTTTTCAGGGGAGCTATATCATGGCAGTCTAAATTACAGAAGTGCGTTGCACTTTCAACAACTAAAGCACAATACATTGCTGCTACAGAAGCTGGCAAGGAGATGGTATGGTTCAAGCGATTTTTTCAAAAGCTGAAATTGCATCAAAATGAGTATGTCGTCTATTGTGACAGTCAAAGTGCAATAGACTTGAGCAAGAACTCCATGTACCATGCAAGAACAAAACATATCGATGTGAGATATCATTGGATTCATGAGCAGGTGGAGAACGAATCTTTACAGGTCAAAATGATTCACACGAGTGAAAATCCTACTGATATGTTGACCAAGACGATACCAAGAGACAAGTTCGAGCGATGCAAAGAACTTGTCGAAATGAGCTCTATATGAAAAATTAGAGATACCTCCTTCAGGTGCATGGGACTGGAAGGGGAGATTTGATGGGTCCATCCCATGTGAAAGGAAGACATCTTCCTTTGGCTTTGAAATGTCAAGCCAACTAAAGGAATAGTAAGAAATTTTTTAAAGCAAATCATTCCTGGTTTCACAATGTAATATTTGACTTGTGCCATTAACATGACATCAATGAAACAATCCTAAGCACTATAAATAGGTGTCTTGCTTTGAATTGTTAAACACACCAAACAAAGAGAAATAGAGTGATTTACAGAGTAAGAAGCAATATATTTTGTGAGGAAAAATATAGAGAGTTTGAGCGGTATTGTAGTGAGGTAAAAAAATCAAAAGAGGGTTATTTATTTTGAGTGTTTAGCGGTCTTGGAGTATTTTACTCGGTACCACAAATTGTAAAATCCTTGCAATAGTGAAATCAGTTGCTCCTCTCGGGCCATGGTTTTTCCCTTATTCAGAAAGGTTTTCCACGTAAAATCTGGTGTCCTTGTTTCTCTTGTTATTACTGTTGGTTACTGTATTTTAGCAATCCACATTTATTATAACTATATACCATAAATATTATTTCTGTGGGGATAATTTGTCCAACATTTGTTTCCAAATCCATGGCTATTTCTAAACTTAAATCTTGTTTAGCTCTACTGTTTGGGTAAAGTACACAAATATTCCTCAAAGTTAATGAGATCTTAAATTTTTATCCCAGCTTATCTTATGAGCATAAATTCAAGTCTAACAAGTATTGTCCCTCACTTGTTCCATGCGCAATATTTTTAGGTTTTGACCTTGAAATTCTGCTCATGGGGCAAGCAAAGTCAAAAATTAAAGACCATCCAAAAAAAATATCATATTTCTGCAATCTTTTGCTACTGTTTAGCTAAATGGGCCAGATAAAAATAATTGGGCTAGATAAGCCCACAGGACCGAGTTTAGCTACCCAATCTTAGCCCACTAGAAAGCCCCAAAGCTAAACCCTAAAGTAAGTCACGCCTATAAGTAGAAACTAGTTCGTCAGCTTTGCTCCATCTATCTCTTTGCAGAGAGTAATCGATTTTCCTTTTCATATATCATTAGAGCAATCATTTTTCTTCGTATTTTTTTTACTCTTTTCCCACTCTGTGTGTGTGTGTGTTTGTGCGTTTGTTTTTTTATTCCTCTGTGATGAACAAACTAAGATGACGAGTCTGATGAAATCCATTCTTAAAATCGTGAAGACAATTCGAGGCATTTGTCTGAGAGGAATTCATTTCACCCATTTTCTTCATTTTTTGTTGTTATTTTTCTTTGCTTTTCCTTTTTCTTGATTTTGCTTCTGTTGGTTTAGTTCTTGACAAATAAAATTTAGTTTCAAGTGGGACTCAATTAATCATTCCATTTGTTATATGTAATCATGAATGTTTTTTAGTTACTTCAATTTATATGAAATATTTTTCTTCTTAGCCTATCCTAATAGAATTATATTTCTTATTTATTATTAGTTTAATTTTAAATTATTATTTTATTGTAGTGAAATAATTTATAATCACATAAAATCACATTTATTAAATAAAATAGTCACATAAATGTAGACGTTAGGATGGAGGCAGTATATTTTATTTCTTATTGTTTTTTTCCAAAACTTTTACATATTTGAAAAATAATCTTTATTAGATTATTTTTTTGGGAAGGTTGTATAAGGGATATTTTTTATGACTAATGTGGCAATGATGAGAAATTGTTTCTCTTAAACGATTGAGGTACCTTNAATTACACGTTTTTAAAATACTTTAAAACACCGTTCTAGTTTTAGTTTTAGTTTTTTCATAAGCTCGGTTTTTTTTTTAAAATTGTTTAAACAGAGGCAAATGAAGAACTATCACAACCTAAAGACTAAAAACAGAAGCAAGTTTCCTTATGCGCATAATTTGGGGAAGATGATTTTCTGCTTAGTGTCCACTTTAGTGAGTTTTGGACAATCAATCAATCAACTATGTTAAATCGATTCTCAAATTTCATAGAAGCAAAATTTTCCAATGTAATGTCGTAACAAAAATAATAAAAAGAAGATAATAAGTTTTTCATCCTTTTATGGTATTTGTGTTTCTTGAGGTTTAATTCTTTTTGCAAAAGAGTGTCTTTTTACACCAAATGTATTGTTATAAGTTTTGTGTAATCCCCAGCATATTATACATAATTAGGATAAGATTTGAAAACACATACTACCTGATTTTGTAGATCTTATAGTCTCTAACCAGTATAACAAAAAACTCTTGAACAATTGAAGTTTTCTCTTTTGACAAAAACATACTTAAAGTTATATAGTTCATGTGAACTTTATTTTTATTGGTCAAAAATGACTTCCTTTTAAATTTCGTAACAATTTTGCTTAAACTTATAGTTTTATCCTTAATGAGTAAGTTTTATAACCATACAAATACTCTAGGTCCCTTTTTGACTTGCTTAGGATCACAACCTATTTTCTTAAACTCCGTGCTCAGTCAAACAGGTTCACATAAATTGGAACGGAG
>NW_017688321.1:0-898 GCF_001879085.1 Nicotiana attenuata
TTGGGACACGACTTATAATTGAACTAGAGCGCTTTAGGTAAACAACTTCAGCATAGTAATAGGGTAGCAAGAGATGATAGTCTGTGCCTGCTGGATAATATGAGCAATTCCTACCCTAAGAGAGTTGCGAAGTATTATTTATGTTGCACGGGGTGATCCTTTAGGCTAAAAAACTTAGGATCCCTCTATCATTTATATACTTGTTATTCACACTTGGTCGTAGATTAACGCAATTGTACTCTTTGTGATTTTTTAGACTTGTATCAATTAGTCATATAGTTGATTCTTATGTTATAATAGAGTTTTCCACTTCTACATCTTTCTTTGCTTATTTGATCAGCTAGCTTAATTATCCAATCCACATAGTTTAAACTTCGGCCGGAAACCACAGCTGTGGACCTCGAAAAGTGCTTAACACCTTCTCTTTGAGGTAACTCGAGCCCTTACCCAATCTTTGATGATGTAGACTAGTTAAAATATAGTTATTTTTCAACGCACCTTAAAAATTATTAGGTGGCAACTCTTCTCTTTTTACTCGTTTAAAGGAGTTGTCACACGTCGAAACCCGCTTTTGCAACAAAATATGCCAGGCGCGACACTCAAAACTTTTTTGAAGATGTCAGCAATTTACTTATCAGTAGCACAAAATTCCACAGTGATCAAATCGTTCTCAAAATTATACCTCACAAAATGATTCCTAACATCTATGTGCTTAGTTCTTTTGTGATGGACTGAGTTCTTAGTCATACTGATTGCACTAGTATTGTCACAAAAGATAGGGATACATCCTACATCAATTCCAAAGTCCATTTATTGTTGTTTAATCCAACAACAACTTGAGCACAATATGAAGCAGCAGCCATATAGTCAGCTTTAAAGCCCACTACTAATTTTTAAC
>NW_017688321.1:5220-5981 GCF_001879085.1 Nicotiana attenuata
GCAGTGTTATAGTGAGTTTCTGGATAGTATGGATGGGATCGGGGCTGCGCGCCGCAGCAGATTTGATTGAATTGAGGCCAGGGCCTAGTTGATGCACGAGATGGCTTGATATTGCGCTTCGGGTTGTAGGAGCCCCTCCGGTGTCTGTACACACCCCCCAGTGAGCGACGTCGACGTTAAATATATGGATGGCTCGGGCTGAACGCCGTAGTGGGTACCGGTGTGTACCGTCATATGCATTGCATTGCACTCATGCATTTGTTCCTATCTGTATTATTTGTCATGACATTCCAGCACTCGCATTTCATTGGCTTCTATGCTACTTCTTGCACTGCTTACCTGATACCCTGGTGTTATTTGTTAATGGAGTGTTGTGCCCGAAGGGCTGACTTGCACTATCTGTTTCGCATTCATTTGCTTAACTGTGGGAAAGAGATATTTTCAAAAGAGATTTTAAACTGAGTCCAGATATTTCTAAAGATTTTCGTGGTTTCACTATTTTTCTCAAAGGGTTACACTGTTCTATATAGCATGATGGCTTGCTTTACGTGGTTTCTTGCTGCTCAGTTATTATTTACCTTTATTACTCACTGAGTTGGAGTACTCACTTTACTCCCTGCACCTCGCGTGCAGATGCAAGTATTGGTTTACCCGGTAGCGAGTTTGAGCTGGTTGAGGATTGGCTATCGTAGCTGAGCAAGGTGACCGCCAGCGTTCGCGGCACTGGACTTATTTCTTTTAATTCCAAATTTTTATTCTAT
>NW_017688322.1:0-1059 GCF_001879085.1 Nicotiana attenuata
AAAGGTACAACAAGAGGTGAACATCAGATTTGCTAAACAGAGTAGGCTGCAGGTGCATGTCGAGGTCGCTAGAGTCGGTAGCTACATCTGATGGTTTGCTACTTTGTAGGTTTCTTGTTAGGAATCGTCTCTTTCAATTTTCCTTTACTCTATTCTTCCCATCTTGTTTTACTCCCACTTCTTGAGCCTGTCTGGTCATAACAAGCGAGAAATGACTTCAAAATCTGCCACCAAGCTTTCCAATTGCGTAAAATGGGATCTGGTTAACACATCAAAGCGTCATAAGTCAGGAAATAATAGCAAGCACGACTGAGTTAGCAACAATTAACATGCTTTGGGATCCTTGTGAAATGCAAAGGCTTGGTGTACATCAATTCATTAACGATGCAACAGATGAAGGGTGAGGGTGAATAGATCAAAAGAATTTCCTATGATAGGATGGACAAAGGGTGGTAAACCAGTGATGAGCAACACTTTCCAAGAAAAACCAAAGGGAGTTATAGACCTCGAGGACCAAACCAGGGGTTAATGCAAGAAGGAACAACATACATCTTAAGTGGGGGGCAATTGACGTGCTTTGGGATTCGTGTAAAATACAAGGGTTTGGTACGCCTCAATTCAAGAACCATGCAACAGATGAAGGGTGTTTGGTGAACGAATCAGAGATATTCTCCGTGTTAAGGGTAATAAAGAAGGTGGTCTGTCAATAAACAAGCAAGATCTTCGAGTGGGAATCAGTTATCGGGACAAATGAAGGAACAATAAACTCAAGGCCAAAGCCAGTGGTCAAGAAAGAACATCATATACACAAAGCAGGGACAATAGACATGCTGCGGGATTCGTATGAGACATAAGGGTTGGGGGAATGCCAGTTCATGCAATGCAACAAGTAGAGGATATCAGGAACAAGCAAGGTCTTCGGGTGGAAATCAGTCATCTTGGCAAATGCAGAAGTAGCCGCCTTCAAAGTTCAAGGCCACAAACTAACCACCACATTTTAAACTCACAAGTTTTCTTTGTTTGAAACAGGAACAAAGCAGTGCAAGAAAGTTGGTTCAA
>NW_017688322.1:5248-5981 GCF_001879085.1 Nicotiana attenuata
TCAAGTTTAGTGGTTGATGTGCATTTCTTAGCTCAAATTCTGATAGCTGAGGTTCAGAATCATTTCTGGTTTGATTTCGATTGAGTTTTGAATTCAAACAAGTCAGTTTTGGGTCAGTTTAGTGGGTTTTTGATTGCTGAAATGTTCCTGGGTGTTTGAGAAGTTATTTTGATTCGAAATTGCTCTTGATGTTGCTGCGTTGATTGATCCATTGCTGGATTTCTAAAATTGTTCCTGAATTGCTGTTGAGTCCTGCTATTGCTGCTGACTTCTCTTATTTCCTATTCCTTTCTAATTCCAGGTACATATTTGAACCATGTATTGATGTAGCTTTGACGTTGAAATGCTGAAATGAAATGCATCATCCATTGGCCTCCTGAAATCCATGTGTTCAAGCTGCCATAATGAAATAGATAATATATGATTTGTATTTGTTTAGGTCTTCTTTTGATCTGCATTTACATTGTATAACTGGACTGAAACTGGGCTGTATTGGACATATATTGGATAAGTGAGCTACGGGCTTGTGTTCGCTCGCTTGAACTGTTAGTATCGTGTTTGTGTTTAGTATAATAATATCGGGTGTTAGCTAATTCATAAGGTTAAAAATGACGCGAATTAGGACTGGTTTCCTGGAAATGCTGTTTGGATAATCGTTGTTAGTTGTGGGGTGTTGATTTAATTTTAAAGGTAACATTCTCAGTAAATCTAGGCTGAATCGTTGTCTATTAAT
>NW_017688323.1:0-859 GCF_001879085.1 Nicotiana attenuata
AGAAAGTACCAACTAAATAGAATACACCAAAATAGATAATTTTGGGTACCATCATGGGTTTTCTTGATAAATAGGGCAGTAAATTGATTCAAAATCTTTAAAAATTAAGGAAAACTAATAGGACCTTGGGATGTACTTATATATGCCTATATAGGCTATTTTGAGGGTATTTTGCATATTTAAAAAAATACAGGGAAAAATTGGGTATCAACAAAGGCTTCTGAAATGAGAATTTTCTTTCCAATTTGACTCCGAACTTCCCGGAATTCAACTCTGACCATGCCTA
Source organism: Nicotiana attenuata (assembly GCF_001879085.1). NCBI lineage: Eukaryota > Viridiplantae > Streptophyta > Magnoliopsida > Solanales > Solanaceae > Nicotiana > Nicotiana attenuata. Next base: position 287 of record NW_017688323.1, read on the forward strand.
CGAGTCATAACACCTGAAATGAAGCTGCTCATGACTTCAAACCGCTGAACGACGTGCTAGAGCTCAAAACGACCGGTCGGGTCGTTACATTCTCTCCCACTTAAACATACGTTCGTCCTCGAACGTGCTAAGAACTGTGCTGGAGTTATCCGAAATCACTGTTTAACACCTCGAGCCCCTACCCGTGCTACCACAACTCAGCTAGGCACCCTAGCTTTGATACCAACTTGTCACGACCCTAAACCCAACCCGGTCGTGATGGCGCCTCTCGTGAAGACAAGGCCAGCCGACACACCTCCAATTCACTTTAAGCAATTAAAGTAATAACTACTAAGTCTTTAATCAGAATTAAAATCCCAAAATAAGCATTTAACAGTATAATTTGCGGAAATAAAAACCAACACAGCCCGACATCGGGGTGTCACCATTCATGAGCATCTAAAATAATACTACAAATCTGAAAGTCTACTCCACTACTAAATAACTGAATCAGAAAGGAAATAAGATAGAGGGAGGTTGCACTGGGCTGCGAATCGCCAAGCAGCTACCTAGTAAACCTCCGAAGATCTGCTG
>NW_017688323.1:5240-5981 GCF_001879085.1 Nicotiana attenuata
AGTGCGTCAGATCATGCCCGATCGGCTAGACCGTCTACCTAGACCGTTTCCTTTTCCATCAGTCATCTCTATTTCTAATTTTTATTTCAGATATATCAGTTCATCGGCACTTGGGGCCACAATCATTACATCATACTTAGCACTAGGCCACATTTCATAACTCAAGCTCTTTTCCCCACATTTCACATCATTTTCAATTTCAACATTAAACCTTTCAATTCAAGACAATAGGCACATACGAGAGCAATTATAGGTCGTAAGCATAAAGAGGATTTCATACATTTCGGCATAACAATCTCAAATCAAAGTCTACTTGAAGTCTAGAAATTTTGGCACATGTTTCACATTCTTCACACATTCTTATTTGACAAAATAGCATATTGAAAGCATTGAGACACATCTTGCACATATATTCTTGCAACACAAATTCATTTAATTCATTTCAAACATCTTTATAGATTACCAACAACTAGGCACAATACATAAGAGCAATTAGGAATATCAACCATATCGAGTTTTCTCACACAATCTGGCATACTAGCTTTTATTTGAAACACTACTCAAAGCCGTAACACTTTATTATGCAACTCATACTTAGAATATATATATCTTTATTCGTAAGGCTCATTTCGGAATAGTCAAGTTTAGGGGTAATAACCCGGAATATAAGATTTATGAACTTTGAGCCAACCATACTTGAACTTATGAAAATATTTATGGAATTCGATTCTAAGAGAGAAT
>NW_017688324.1:0-869 GCF_001879085.1 Nicotiana attenuata
CAAAACTTATTAATAATTTTTGAACATAAATACATTTTGAATGTTAAAAAAAAGATACATAATGGGTATTTCGCAGTTTTATACTGCGAATTGGCTTAACGGATTTTTGCCGTTAAGGCATTTCGCAGTTTTAAAAAAAATAATTTTTTAATGACATTTCGTAGTACAGTACTGCGAATTACAATTCGTCGTACTGAACTACGAATTGCCCTAATAAAACGGGTCGTCTTCTTCCCGCAGAAAACCATCTCCATTAAAAAATCAACTCAAAGTTTTCTGGTCCCCACCCCGCCTACAATTTTAAAAAAAATAAATTTCGGCCCCATCCGTCCCATAAAGAGCAAGAAGTGTAGGTCCCACACACAAAAGAAGTTTTGGATTGCGTGTTTCGGGTGCAAAAATTCGATTTCAATAATATTTACATCGAGGTATTTCAATTTAGTTTATGCCGAAACTCATATAGTCATGCATTAGTATTGTTTAGTATGTTTCCATGTGAGTTTTTGTTATGTTAGTGTTTAATTTTGTTTCTTTTATATACCCGGTTTGATTTATTTGATATCCGAATTTATGTTATGTTTGTGACCAAAAATGCTACTTAATTGTTTGTGTTAAATAACATTATTTATTTTGTTTATTTGTATTGTTGATGTTATGTTCATATTGTATAGCCTTATAGCGTAGTAAAATATAGTGTCTTTTAGCGAAGTAAAATATAGAGCCTTTTAGCGAAGTAAAATGTAGAGCCTTTTAGCGTAGTAAAATGTAGAGCCTTTTAGCGTAGAAATTGAGACTTATAATAATTAAGAATTATTCGATGGCACCGGGCGTCAAAAATCAAGCCTGGAACCCATACATAACTATTATCT